>NC_088233.1:21243881-21456381 GCF_036934945.1 Oncorhynchus masou masou | reverse complement strand
GCAGTTAGCAACAGGCTACAGTACATTTAAATATGATGATGATGATGAGGATGGTAATGATGATGATCAGTTCATTCCTGCTCCAGAATGAATCATTCATATCCTGTACCCAAACCTTGCTGACCCTTTTGGAGTTCTCTGACATGAACTGAAAGAGTATGTAACTCCCGCAGACTGACCTCTTCAATACTTAATTGCACTGCGTGACTTCAGTTAAATGGCAGTGAAATTGGAGCTTTCATAGGGAAAGGAAGCAGTGCTGCTTTTATAGAAATATAATTACTAGAAGGTACCAAGCCCTTACATGTGCCGTCTAGACATGTAACACGTGCTTATCCATGTCAGTGATGTCACACATAATGGCCTTGTGTTGAAACATGTACAGACCCATAAGTCTTGGAGCCAAACAAATATAAATAGCATCTTCAAGTTCAAACATGAGATCAAATCAATTTGTATTTTTCACATGCCCCGAATACAACAGGTGTGTGTGTGTGTTTCTGTCTGTGTCTGTTTGTGTGTGCGCTTGCATGTTTGTGCCAGAAAATGTTTACATACAGTGGGGCAAAAAAGTATTTCGTCAGCCACCAATTGTGCAAGTTCTCCCACTTAAAAAGATGAGGCCTGTGATGTTCATCATAGGTACACTTCAACTATGACAGACAAAATGAGGGGAAAAAATCAAGACAATCACATTGTAGGATTTTTAATTAATTAATTTGCAAATTATGGTGGAACATAAGTATTTGGTCAATAACAAAAGTGTATCTCAACACTTTGTTATATACCCTTTGTTGGAAATGACAGAGGTTAAACGTTTTCCGTAAGTCTTCACAAGGTTTTCACACACTGTTATTGGTATTTTGGCCCATTCCTCCATGCAGATCTCCTCAAGATCAGTGATATTTTGGGGCTGTTGCTGGGCAACATGGACTTTCAACTCCCTCCAAAGATTTTCTATGGGGTTGAGATCTGGAGACTGGCTAGGCCACCCCAGGACCTTGAAATGCTTCTTACGAAGCCACTCCTTCGTTGCCCGGGCGGTGTGTTTGGGATTATTTTCATGCTGAAAGACCCAGCCACGTTTCATCTTCAATGCCCTTGCTGATGGAAGGAGGTTTTCACTCAGAATCTCACGATACATGGTCCCATTCATTCTTTCCTTTACACGGATCAGTCGTCCTGGTCCCTTTGCAGAAAAACAGCTCCAAAGCATGATGTTTCCTCCCCCATGCTTCACAGTAGGTATGGTGTTCTTTGGATGCAAGTCACGACGAGTTGAGTTTTTACCAAAAAGTTATATTTTGGTTTCATCTGACCATATGACATTCTCCCAATCTTCTAGCAAACTTCAGACGGGCTTGGACATGTACTGGCTTAAGCAGGGGGACATTTGAGTCCCTGGCGGCTTAGTGTGTTACTGATGGTAGGCTTTGTTACTTTGGTCCCAGCTCTCTGCAGGTCATTCACTAGGTCCCCCCGTGTGGTTCTGGGATTTTTGCACACCGTTCTTGTGATCATTTTGACCCCACGGGGTGAGATCTTGCGTGGAGCCCCAGATCGAGGGAGATTATCAGTGGTCTTGTATGTCTTCCATTTCCTAATAATTGCTCCCACAGTTGATTTCTTCAAACCAAGCTGCTTACCTATTGCAGATTGTCTTCCCAGCCTGATGCAGGTCTAAAATGTTGTTTCTGGTGTCCTTTGACAGCTCTTTGGTCTTGGCCATAGTGGAGTTTGGAGTGTGACTGTTTGAGGTTGTGGACAGGTGTCTTTTATACTGATAACAAGTTCAAACAGGTGCCATTAATACAGTCAACGAGTGGAGGACAGAGGAGCCTCTTAAAGAAGAAGTTACAGGTCTGTGAGAGCCAGAAATCTTGCTTGTTTGTAGGTGACCAAATACTTATTTTCCACCATAATTTGCAAATAAATTCATTAAAAATCCTACAATGTGATATTCTGGATTTTTTTTTCATTTTGTCTGTCATAGTTGAAGAGTACCTATGATGAAAATTACAGGCCTCTCTCATCTTTTTAAGTGGGCGAACTTGCACAATTGGTGGCTTACTAAATACCTTTTTGCCCCTCTGTATATCCCCAGGCTATGGATACAGGGATGAGACATTATGGAGGACCCCTCTGTCAGTCGTGCCAAAAGTGGGATGCTTGTCAGCTCCACTAACAAACGGACTCGTCCTCCTGCCCACGATCCCGGCTGCAAATTCTGACAGATCGACACAGCGACACAACAACACAGTGGCCTTCCCGTGAAATGCTTACTTACAAGCCCTTAACCAACAATACAGTTTTATGAAAATATTTACTAAATAAACTAAAGTAAAAAAAGATTTAAAATGAAAATTAAATTAAATACAAATAAAGAGGCTATATGGTACCGAGTCAATGTGCGGGGGTGGAGGTTAGTCGAGGTAACTTGCACATGTAGGTAGGGGTAAAGTGACTATGCATAGATAATAAACCTAGTATCAGCAGAGTAAAAACAAAGTGTGTGGAGGGGGTCAATGCAAATAGTCCGGGTGGCCATTGGATTAATTGTTCAGCAGTCTTATGGTTTGGAGGTAGAAGCTGTTAAGGAGCCTTTTGGACCTAATTTTGGTTTTCCTCCCAATTTTTTGGGCCTTCCTCCCAAGACTTAAGTAGCTGTTTGTAACATAAGCTTTGCTTCTCCGACACATTGGAACCTGTATTTCTGTACCAAGCAGTCTTCTGTCTTGATCTCAGTCTTGAATATACCTAGTACCACATCCCCATCTAGTGGTGACTTCCTAGAATTGCATGTCCTCATTATTTTTTTCTTCTATAAATGCAGTTCTCCAATTGAACACTCCACGGCAGTGCTAGTCCATAAACTAGACAGCTGGGTCAGGAAAGAGCCTGGAACAGGAACAAAACACATGTTTCCCGAAATGTTTAAATGATGCATGTACAGAAAGAAATGGCTACACAAAAGCATATTTTTTTAATTTAAAGCCATCTTATCAGATCCAAATGGTTTCATTCAAAAGGTTTATGTCAACACCAATTGGTGGTGTTCCATACTGTAGGCCTCCAGATGCATGCCAGGATGTCTCTTAACACAGTTCAATTGATCCATCAGAAAGGGGCAAAATCTTGGTCTCTCAAGCGATGCAGCGGAACTACCAAGCTAATGAGATCTCAGTGAAGAATGGATAGGGAGAAGAGAGAGATGTGTGAGAGGGGAAGTGGGGGGGTAGGGTATGGGGGAGGCTGCTTGATGTGAAAGCTGGAGATTGTGGGAATGAGCAGTGACAGAGCCAGAGTCCTAGCCCCAGCCAGTCAGTCAATCGTCACTCCCACAGACGGTGTGCCCCCTACTCACCCCTGTGTCATCACACTGTGTGTGTGTGTGTGTGTGTGTGTGTGTGTGTGTGTGTGTGTGTGTGTGTGTGTGTGTGTGTGTGTGTGTGTGTGTGTGTGTGTGTGTGTGTGTGTGTGTGTGTGTGTGTGTGTGTGTGTGTGTGTGTGTGTGTGTGTGTGTGTGTGTGTGTGTGTGTTTCTGTCTGTGCCTGTTTGTGTGTGTGCGCTTGCATGTTTGTGCCTGCAAATGTTTACATACTATATCCCCAGGCTATGGATCCAGGGATGAGACATTATGGAGGACCCCTCTGTCAGTCGTGCCAAAAAGTGGGATGCGTGTCAGCTCCTCTAACAAACGGACTCATCCTCCTGCCCACGATGCCGGCTGCAAATGCAGGACATGTCTTCTGACAGATCGACACAGCGACACAACACAGTGACATCACAGCGGACAGACAGAACACGAGCAGTCAGGTGGGATGTGAGGGGGTCACAGGCAAGAGACGGGAGGGTGAGTGAAAGCACTGTAATGTCAACACAGCTGGAGATATTGTGCTACACAACTATCCCTGCACCTTGCCGACATCCCTTTGTCCCCATAGGACAAGCCCATTATCAACAGGTTTTCATCTTACAAAATACAATTTGTGAATGCTGGGTAACATATAATGATACATAATAATTGAGGGTGTTTTCTTTGTATGGAATGTATAAGAGGACAGACAGAGGTAATCTATAGAGATTGTAATTCTTCCTTTCTTTACTGTACCTGTGTGTAATTCTGGACTACATCTACAGATGGCAGTCTAATCCACATCTGAGGAGTGTCACACCACTGGTCTGTGCTTACCTCAATGTCCTCAATTTTCTTTAATCTTCAATACCTTACCTGTGTGGTTCAGCTCTAACATTCACTCTGCTCTGCAATGTTGTACCAACGATGTCGGAATGTTGTAGAAATGTTGTCTGTAGAGATGTGCTGTCTACCGTTGGAGTTATTGGGATTGTCTAATGACACAAACCTGATTGATTCTAGAAGAAAGGTTGTATTGATTATATCTCCTAGCCGTGAATAATCCATGAGTTAGCATTCACCTCTGTTGTAAGCCACCTCTGCATTTCCCCACCATTCTCAAGAGTTTAGCATTGTCTCCTTTTCCAACGCTTCTTGATTCCTCCTGATTCCTTCATTATTATGAAAGAGGTGCAGTCTAAATTCCATGTGTCTGTCTGTCTGTCTGTGAGAATGTGAGAGACTCTGTTGTCAAGTTTCAAAAGAACACATTGGCGTCGAATGTGAGACATTCTGTTGTCTCATGTAACTTTGCATTTTGTGGATTCGCAGCACAGCCAACCGTCATGGAAGAAGAGGAGGGAGGAAAGGAGAGGAAGATAGGAGAGGACAAGCAGTTGGGCCTGACAGATGGGCTTAGTGAGTGAATCATTGACAGGGTCATGCTAACGGATGCTGTGCCCATCAACAGCTCAAAGCCCCCGTGATGAATTACTGCAGACAAACAATGCTGACTGAGCAAATGTGCTTTTAACAAAGTCAGGCCAAATATTACAGCTTCTTTGGAAGAAGACTAAGGGAGCGAGAGAGAAATCTAAAGACCACGGTAGTACTGATCTCACCTGTTCTTAGTTGGTAGAGTCTAACTTGTGGTGCAAATGATTCATTTTGTAAAAAACAAAACAGGAAGGAGTGTGTGTGTGTGTGTGCGCGGGCATTAGAGAGAGCGTTATTCATTCATATCTAATGAAATAGCATGAAACATCACAATCCTAATTCTGTTCCTAAAAATAGAGGTAGAAAGCCCCTTCTACTTAATCTCTCTTCACGCTTCCTGACCTTTGTCTGTCCTTGTTCCTCATCCTTCAGACTGTTTTGCACGTTGTTTCCTCTCTTCATGACAAGTAAGTGCTACGACACATTCAGGGATAAACAATGGCTCTGGCCCTACAGGGATCAATGCCAGTTCACTCAGAGTGAGTGTCTCATTCCTTCAAGAGATGACTTGGATAAATGACATGGTCCATATGTCTCAGCAGCATCCTCTCTCCAGACTACTACTGAGGGAGCCCTGCCCTGACTACAAGCCTGCCTGCAGCCTCTTTTGTTTCATCATGAAGAGGGAGTTACATGGTGACATAACACAGTCACAAGTCCCAATAATATGTCTATGGCAAACTCCAGTCTTGTATTTCATTGATATTACAAATTAAGAAAAAATATTATTAATTGTGCAATGTCTCTATGTGGATGCTTTATGAATCTCAATGAACGTCTGTGTGCTGTGTGCTGGCCCTTCCGTGTCCCGGGCGTTTTCTCACCTGTCAGAAACAGCCGGCTGCAGACAGGGATGGCATGACCGGTGGGCCGGGGGCTGTGGAGGACGGGTCAGCAGCGTCAAGTGTTACAGACTGGCAGACTGACAGACATACGGAGGGAATCTCCCAGTAACAGGCTGTGAGAGTATGTCTGTCTGTCAGCCCACCTCATCTGACGACAGGGGGCCACATTAATGCAAACACTTGTTTTAAATAGTCCACATTATTTACTGTATTTACTTGTATTTATTTAGGGGAGCCCAAATGAGACCATTCTCTGATTTGAAATGGTGCCCTGAAGACAAAAACTCCATCAACACAACAACAAAACTGTTCTAAATGAGGTTATTACAACAAGTTATAATAATCAATTGAAACAATTGCACACTTCAGTGAACTCATTTAACACCGTTTTAAACTGCCCTTTTGGCAACTGGGAATCCAGGTGTAATTTAACTCCAATTGGGTTCATCATTTAAATTCTTTCAACATGAGATAAAATGGGTGTCACCGTCATCATGTTGCATGTTACACGTATTGTTTCAAACATAGCCCTGTGTCTGACTAGTTATCCCAACACAACCCCCCTGCACCCACATCACTTCATGTGACATTTCCACAGGAGATGTGTGTTGTCAATTGTAATGCTGGCAGGGTCACAGACTGCAGTATGAACTGTTGGAGGACGGGACACGGAGAGAAAACAATATCCTATCAGATCAATACAGGACACAGATCTACAGCGATAGGTCATTGGCTGCTGTCAGTCCATTGTGTTTGTCATGTGGTCAATATCTGCCCTTCACTGTGTGTCTCCACGCTGGACAAACAAGGGTGGGTGAGATTGGAGATTTGTAAACCCAATCTTCACCAAAGTAACTCAATTCAATCAAAGCTACATGTACATGCTCTTAGAAAACAAGTAGCTACCTAGAATCATAAAAAAGGTCCCTGGCTGTCTCTGTAGGTGAACCTTTCTGGTTCCAAGTAGAATCTTAACACCAAAAGGTTCTTTGTGAATTCTTTGTTGGGTAAAAATGCTCAAACTGCAAGCGAAAGTATTCTACCCTAAACCAAGAAAGGTTTTGTCTACCTACAGGAACAACAATCAAATCAAATTGTATTGGTCACATACACATGGTTAGCAGATTGTTAATGCGAGTGTAGCGAAATCCTTGCGCTTCTAGTTCCCACAGTGCAGTAATATCTAACAAGTAATCTAACAAATTCACAACGACTACCTTATACACACACAATGTATGGGGAAGGAATACATACATATAAATATATGGATGCGTGATTGACGTGTGGCATAGGCAAGATGCAATAGATGGTATAGAATACAGCATATACATATGAGATGGGTAATGTAGGATATGTAAACATTATAAAAGTGGCATTATTTAAAGTGACTAGTTATATTTTCATTAAATCCATTTATTAAAGTGGCCAGTGATTTGAGTCTGTATGTTAGAAGCAGTCTCTCTATATTAGTGATGGCTGTTTAACAGTCTGATGGCCTTGAGATAGAAGCTGTTTTTCAGTCTCTCGGTTACAGCTTTGAATCACCGGTACTGACCTCGCCTTTTGGAAGATAGCGGGGTGAACAGGCAGTGGATTGGGTGGTTGTTGTCCTTGATGATCTTTTTGGCCTTCCTGTGACATCGGGTGCTGTAAGTGTCCTGGAGGGCAGGTAGCTTGACCCTGGTGATACGTTGTGCAGACCGCACTCCCCTCTGGAGAGTCTTGCGGTTGAGGGTGGTGTAGTTGCTGTACCAGGTGGTGACACAGCCCGACAGGATGCTCTCGATTGTGCATATGTAAAATGTTGTGGGGATTTTAGGTGACATGTCAAATTTCTTCAGCCTCCTGAGGATGTTGCGCCTTCTTCAACACATTGTCTGTGTGGGTGTGATTTGTGATGTGTGGGTGTGATTTGTACGCCGAGGAACTTAAAACTTTCCATCTTCTCCACTACTGTCCCGTCGATGTGGATAGGGGGGGTGCTGCCTCTGCTGTTTCCCGAAGTCCACAATCATCTCCTTTGTTTTGTTGACGTTGAGTGAGAGGTTATTTTCCTGACACCACACTCTAAGGGCCCTCACCTCCTCCTCGTCGTTGTTGGTAATCAAGCCTAACACTGTAGTGTCGTCTGCAAACTTGATGATTGAGTTGGAGGCGTGCATGGCCACGCAGTCAAGGATGAACAAGGAGTACAGGAGAGGGCTAAGAACGCACCCTTGTGGGGCCCCAGTGTTAAGGATCAGTGGGGTGGATATGTTGTTTCCTACCTTCACCAACTGAGGTGGCCCGTCAGAAAGGTTTGTAGGCCTCCTTGATTACACGCTTTTTCAGGTCTGCCCACAAATTTTCTTTGTGATGGCCACTTAAATACCTGGACTTCTGTGTCCTTAACCTGTTTGGCCCACCCGGGACGCAACCGCACCCCCTGCCAACAACAAATGCAAATGCGCTACGCCAAATGTTAATAGCACTCGTTAAAACTCAAACGTTCATTAAAATTCACATGCAGGGTAGTCAATTCTAGCTACACTCGTTGTGAATCAAGCCAACGAGTCAGATTTGTAAAATGCTTTTCGGGGGAAAGCATGAGTAGCTATTATCTGATAGCAGGCAACACGCCGAAATACCAGAAGGGACGTAAACAAAGGAATTAGCGTAGCCGGCGCTACACAAAACGCAGAAATAAAATATAAAACATTCATTACCTTTGACGAGATTCTTTGTTGGCACTCCTATATGTCCCATAATCATCACAATTGGGTCTTTTTTTTCGATTAAATCGGACATTTGGGTGTACCCAAAATGTCAATTTATGAACACCGTCAGATCCAGTAAAAACACATTTTTTAAACGCGACGTTATTTTTTTAAATTAAAAAAAGTTGGCTATAAACTTTGACAAAACACTTCAAACTACTTCTGTAATCCAACTTTAGGTATTACTAAACGTTAATAAACGATCAAATTGATCACGGAGCGATCTGTATTCAATAAGCACGAGTTTGGGAAACATAACTAACTTTTCCGGTTCCATTGTTTACAGCTGTGGACTTGACAACCAGATGTGGCTATTACTCAGATGACCAAGGATTTAGTTGAATCGAAATCACAACACTGGCGACATCGTGTGGAAGCTGTAGAAACTGTAATCTCACCCTTAATTATTTTTCCTTCCAATAGACAAAACATGGGCTGGCGGATTGATTTTTTCTTCGTCGATTTAGTGACCAGGTTTTCTGGCGATTTTGACCACGGAACTCGTTCTGTTATTGTCACAGACACCATTGAACCAGTTCTAGACACTTCAGAGTGTTTTCTATGCACACATACTAATCATATGCATATACTATATTCCTGGCATGAGTAGCAGGACGTTGAAATGTTCCGCGATTTTTAACAGAATGTTGAAAAAAGTAGCCCGATCTCTAAGAGGTTTAAGCCATTTTGCCACAACGTTGGAAGTATGCTTGGGGTCCATTTGGAAGAACTATTTGCGACCAAGCTTTAACTTCCTGACTGATGTCTTGAGATGTTGCTTCAATATATTGACATAATTTTCCGTCCTCATGAAGCCATCTATTTAGTGAAGTGCACCAGTCCATCCTGCAGCAAGGCACCCCCACAACATAATGCTGCCATCCCCGTGCTTCACGGTTGGAATGGTGTTCTTCGGCTTAAAAGCCTCCCGCTTTTTCCTCCAAACATAACAACGGTCATTATGGTCAAACAGTTCTATTTTTGTTTCATCTGACCAAAGGATTTTTCTCCAAAAAGTACAATCTTGTCCCTAAGGGCAGTTGCAAACCGTAGTTTGGCTTTTTTATGGCGGTTTTGGAGCAGTGGTTTCTTCCTTGCTGAGCGGCCTTTCAGGTTATGTCGATATAGGACTTGTTTTACTGTGGATATAGATACTTTTGTACCTGTTTCCTCCAGTATCTTCACAAGGTCCTTTGCTGTTGTTCTGGGATTGATTTTCACCTTTCGCACCAAAGTACGTTCATCTCTAGGAGACAGAACGCATCACCTTCATGAGCGGTATGATGGCTGAGTGGTCCCATGGTGTTTATACTTGCGTACTATTGTTTATACAGATGAATGTAGTACCTTCAGGCATTTGGAAATTGCTTCCAAGGATGAACCAGACTTGGGGAGGGCTATAATTTTTTTTCTGAGGTCTTGGCTGATTTCTTTTGATTTTCCCATGATGTCAAGCAAAGAGGCACTGAGTTTGAAGGTAGGCCTTTCAATACATCCACAGGTACACCTCCTATTGACTCAAATGATGTCAATTAGCCTATCAGAAGCTTCTAACGCCATGTCATCATTTTCTGGAATTTTCCACGCTGTTTAAAGGCACAGTCAACTTAGTGTATGTACACTGACCCACTGGAATTGTGATACTGTGAATTATAAGTGAAATAACCTGTCTGTAAACCTATTGTTGGAAAAATGACTTGTGTCATACACAAAGTAGATGTCCTAACTGACTTGCCAAAACTATAGTTTGTTAACAAGACATTTGTGAAGTGGTTGAAAAATGAGTTTTAATGACTCCAACCTAAGTGTATGTAAACGTCTGACTTCAACTGTAGGTATTCCTCTTGTTCAAATGGGTTAGGGCAGTGTGCAGTGTGATGGAGATTGCATCGTCTGTGGACCTATTGGGGCAGTAAGCAAATTGGAGTTGGGTCTAGGGTATCAGGTAGGGTGGAGGTTATATGATCCTTTTCTAGTGTCTCAAAGCACTTCATGATGATAGAACTTAGTGCTACTGGGCGGTAGTCATTTAGTTCAGTTACCTTAGCTTTCTTGGGAACAGGAACAATGGTGGCCATCTTGAAGCATGTGGGGACAGCAGACTGGGATAGGGATTGATTGAATATGTCTGTGAACACACCAGCCAGCTGGTCTGCGCATGCTCTGAGGACAGCCTTGCGAGAGTTAACACGTTTACATTTTTTACCCAAGTCGGCCACAGAGAAGGAGAGCCCACAATCTTTGGTAGCAGGCCATGTCGGTGGCACTGTATTGTCCTCAAAGCGAGCAAAGAAGTTATTTAATTTGTCTGGAAGCAAGACGTCAAAGTCCGCAACGGGGCTGGTTTTCTTATTGTAATCTGTGATTGTCTGTAAACCCTGCCACATACGTCTTGTGTTTGAGCCATTGAATTGCGACTCTACTTTGTCTCTATACTGATGCTTTGCATGTTTGATTGCCTTCCGGAGGGAATAACTAAACTGCTTGTATTCAGTCATGTTTGCAGTCGCCTTGCCATGATTAAATGCGATTGTTCGTGCTTCAAGTTCAGCGCAAATGCTGTCATCAATCCACGGTTTCTGGTTATCCACGGAAATGCTGTCACTGTGGGTACAACATCTCCAATGCACTTCCTAATAAACACACTCACGAGTCAGGGTATACGTCAATGTTATTGTCTGAGGCTACCCAGAACATATCCCAGTCCATGTGATCGAAGCAATCTTGAAACGTGGAATCCGATATCTGATTGGTCAGATCAGCATTGGATAGACCTAAGCACGGTCGCTTAATGTTTACGTTTATGCCTATAGGAGGGGTGCAAAAAGATAGAGCCATGGTCAGATTTGCCAAATGGAGGGCGGGGGAGGGCCTTGTATGCATTGCGGAAGTTAGAGTAGCAGTGATCCAGTGTTTTGCTCGAGCGGGTACTACAATCAATGTCCTGGTAGAATTTAGGTGGCCTTGTTCTCAAATTAGCTTTGTTAAAATCCCCAGCTACAATAAATGCAGCCTCAGGATATATGGTTTCCAGTTTACATAGTCCAGTGAAGTTCTTTCAGGGCCGTCGAGGTATCTGCTTGGGGGCAGGGGGGGGGTGAACAAAAGAACTTGAGTTCCTGTATGTTGCTTTGATTACAACATGAGTCCTGAATCATGAGGCACACACCCCGCCCTTCTTCGTACCAGAGAGATGTCAGGACCCGGTTTCAAACCTGGGTCTCTGGAGTGAGAAACAGTCACTTAACCAACTGAGCCACGAATAGTCAGCAGAACGCAGAAGATGAGGCAGACACAGCAGTACTTAAGACGGTGTATTTAATAAAGAAAAAATCCTAAAATACAAAAAATGGCAAATCCAAAAGGTGGTAGGAAAAACACAAAAAGACCTCAAAAGAAACTCACCAAAAAATAAACAAGAACAAAAAACAGAATACCACAAGAACTTCACCCGGAATCGACAAGAGCACACAGAACACTAGGGCAGGGTGCTAACATACAAACACAGAGCACAGAACTGAGGGAAACAAAGGGTTTAAATACAATCAGGGGAAACGAGACACAGGTGCAAACAATAATGGGGATCAAGGGAAAAACACAGGGACAAAAAGCACAATGGGGACATCTACTGACAAAAACCCGGAACAACCCTGGCCAAATCCTGACAGAATCCCCCCCCCTAGGAACGGCTCCTGACGTTCCTACCAGCTCTCTCAGGGTGGAGAACCCTGAACTGACGAATGAGGTCAGGGTCCAGGATGTCTTTGGCAGGAACCCAGGAGCGCTCCTCAGGACCGTAGCCTTCCCAGTCCACCAGATACTGCCAGGACCGCTGCACCCGGCGGGAATCCAGTATCCGGTGGATGGTATAAGCCGGCTGGCCTCCAATGACACGAGGCGGAGGGGGAGGTCTGTCTGCCGGGACAAGGGGAGAAAAAACAACAGGTTTTAACAATGACACATGAAATGTGGGATTAATCTTAAGGGATCTGGGTAAGTGTAGGCGATAAGAAACTGGGTTAACTCTCCTGGCAACCTTGAAGGGACCGATGTATTTTTGGGAGAGCTTGCGAGACTCCACCCGTAGAGGTAAGTCTCTTGTGGAAAGCCAGACTCTCTGGCCGGGGCGCAGGGTAGGCCCGGGACGGCGACGTCTGTTGGCTTGTTGTTGATACCTCTGTGAGGAACGCATCAGATTAAGACGGGTCTTCCTCCACATAAGCCGACAGCGTCTGACGAACCTCAAGGCTGAAGGCACTCTGACTTCTGCCTCCTGGTCCGGGAACAATGGAGGAGCATAGCCAAACTGACACTCGTGCGGGGACATACCAGTGGAGGAGGAGCGCAAGGTGTTGTGCGCGTATTCGGCCCAAACAATAAATGATGACCATGTGGACGGGTTGTCACGAGTCATACATCGGAGGGTGGTTTCCAGCTCTTGATTCATCCTCTCTGTTTGGCCGTTGGACTCCGGATGGTACCCTGAAGATAGACTGGCAGAAGCCCCCATGAGTTGGCAGAAGGCCTTCCAAAACCTTGAGGCGAACTGGGGACCTCTGTCAGAAACCACATCTTGAGGAATGCCGAAGACTCGGAACACATGATTAATTACCAACTCAGCCGTTTCCTTGGCAGAAGGTAACTTAGTCAGAGGGACGAACCTGGCCGCCTTTGAAAACCTGTCGATTATGACTAGGATAGTAGTATTGCCATGGGATGGAGGAAGTCCAGTAATAAAGTCCAATGAGATATGGGACCAGGGTCTGTGGGGAACAGGTAAAGGGTGAAGGAGTCCTTGAGGGCGGAGGTGAGAAGATTTGCCCTGGCAGCACACGGGGCAGGCATTGACGAAAGTGGCAATGTCTTCTCTTATGGTAGGCCACCAGAACTTACGCTGGATGAACTCCAAGGTGCGACCTACGCCCGGATGACAGGTGAGGCGAGAGGAGTGCCCCCACAGAAGGACCTGAGTCCTCACTGCCTTGGGGACAAACAACCGATTGGCAGGGCCTCCTTTAGGGTCCGGTTCGCTAGCTTGAGCACGTCTCACGGTATCCTCAACTTGCCACGAGATCGGAGCCACAATCTTAGCAGCAGGAAGGACAGGCATGTCCGTGTCATCTCGAATGGCAGGAGCGTAGACTCGGGACAGGGCATCCGGTTTGAGATTCTTCGACCCGGGCCGATAGGTGAGGATAAACTGGAATCGATTGAAGAAAAGAGACCATCTAGCTTGTCTAGAGTTCAATCGCTTCGCCTGCTGGATATACTCCAGATTTTTGTGGTCCGTAAGCACTTGAAACGGGTGAGAAGCCCCTCGAGCCAGTGTCTCCATTCCTTCAATGCCATCTTAACCGCTAGGAGTTCACGATCCCCCACATCGTAGTTCCTCTCAGTCGGGGTAAGCCGGTGAGAAGAAAGCGCACGGATGAAGCTTCTTGTCTTCACCCCTCTGAGACAGGACAGCTCCAACACCAACCTCTGATGCGTCTACCTCCACCACAAATGGTTCATCCGTAGTCGGTAGTATCAAAGGATGGGAGCAGAGAGGACGCGCTGCTTGAGTCCTTGGAAGGCCGTCTCAGCTTCTCTTCCCCACACAAACCTTGCATTGCCACCTTTGGTTAAAGCTGAGAGAGGAGCTGCCACCAAACTGAAGTTCTTGATGAACTTGCGGTAAAAGTTTGTGAAGCCCAGGAAACGCTGAACATCCTTAACGGATTTGGGGGTGGGCCAATCCGCTACCGCCCCTACCTTCCTAGGGTCCATTTGGACTCGACCGGGTTCCACTACAAATCCCAGGAATTGTACTCGGGATGAATGGAATTCACATTTTTCCGGCTTAACGTACAGATGGCTGTCCAGGAGGCGTTTGAGTACTTGTCTGACATGCTTAGTGTGTTCTTGAAGGGAGCTCGAAAAGATGAGGATGTCATCCAAGTAAACGAACACAAATATGTTAAGCATATCCCTAAGCACATCGTTTATGAGCGCTTGGAACACCGCTGGGGCGTTGGTCAGGCCGAAGGGCATCACCAAGTATTCATAGTGACCAGTAGGCGTGTTGAAAGCGGTCTTCCACTCATCACCAGGTCTGATCCGCACAAGATGGTATGCGTTTCGCAGGTCAAGCTTAGTGAAAACAACTGCTTCCTGGAGCAGCTCGAAGGCTGTGGCCATAAGGGGTAGCGGGTAACGGTTACGGACAGTTATGTCATTGAGTCCCCGGTAGTCGATGCAAGGACGTAATCCACCATCTTTCTTGGCCACAAAGAAAAACCCTGCTCCCGCCGGGGAGGTTGATGGACGCATGAGGCCTGCTTCCAGAGAGTCCTTGATGTAGGTATCCATAGCAGCTCGTTCGGGTGGAGATAGGGAAAAGATCCGACCCCTGGGGGGCAAGTGCCCGGAAACAGGTCGATGGGGCAATCGTAAGATCTATGGGGTGGTAGCATGGTGGCCCTCTGTTTGCTAAACACCAGTTTGAGGTCATGGTAACACTCGGGAACTCGGGTCAGGTCGATGGATTCTAAAGACTCGGGAGTAGAACTCGGGGAATTCTGGAAAATACAAGTAGCTTGGCACGTAGGACCCCACTGCTTGATAGTGCCCACAGACCAGTCGATGTGAGGGTTATGGCTGTGAAGCCAGGGGTATCCAAGGACGAGAGGGAACTCGGAACAGGAGATCAAATGAAAGTTCATCAATTCCTGGTGTTGTGAAACTGAAAGTCTCAAGGAGGTAGTGACATGAGTGACAAGTCCAGATCCCAAAGGGCTTCCATCCAATGTAGTAACCCTCATGGGGTCACTTAGAGGTTCAGAGGGAACGCCATTCTCCTTCGCCCAGACACCATCCATGAAGTTACCTGCGGCTCCAGAGTCTACCAAGGCTTGAAGGTGAAGCTTGTGGTTGTCCCAGGAGAGGGTGACTGGAATGAGCAGACGGGAGTTGGACGGATGGGAGGAGGTTATGTTTCCCGTTACAGTTCCCCCGGTCTGTACGGGACAGAGCGTTTCCCTGGAGCCCGGGACACGTGGAACGGAAATGGCCCGGTTTGCCGCAATATAGACAGCGTCGCTCCCTCATCCGGCGGTCTCTCTCAGCCTGGGAGATGGGTCCAATCTGCATGGGTTCCGGTGGAGCCAGCGATGATAAAGGTGGGGACTCGGAGCTGGGACTGATAGGGGCTAGAGGTCTACGGTTGAGTTCTCTCTCTCTCAGACGCTGGTCAATGCGTGAGGCCAACTTGATCAGGGACTCGAGATTGTCCGGTGGTTCCCGAGTGGCCAGTTCATCTTGGATAGTGTCGGAAAGGCCTTTCAGAAAGCACACCGTGAGCGCCTCGTTGTTCCAGCCACTCGCTGCTGCCACCGTGCGGAACTGGATGGCATAGTCCGTCACGCTGCGCCAACCTTGATGGAGAGTCAGGAGCTGTTTGGCTGAGTCAGAACCACTGCTTGGGCCTTGAAACACTCGTTTGAATTCCTCAGCAAAGGCAGAGTAGCTGGCACAGCAGGAACTATGGGCATCCCACACAGCAGTAGCCCAGGCCAGGGCTTTTTCCGACAGCAGGGTAATGATATATGCGATCTTAGACCGGTCGGTGGGAAACGATGAAGGTTGCAGCTCAAAGGAGAGAGAACATTGAGTGAGAAAGCCTTTACAAGCACTTGGATCACCTGAGAACCGTTGGGGAGGTGGAAGACGAGGTTCAGCCAGGGGGTTAACTGCCATGGGTACGTGAACCTGAGGTACTGGGACGGGAACCGTTGCCGGGGTAAGTCGATCAGATATCTGCTTTATGGAAGTCAGCATCTCCGACAGAAGATGAGAATGTCTAGCCATTAAGGCCTCTTGCTGAACCAGGGCGGCTTCGTGGCGTTGGACAGTCTCCTGGTGGTGGGACAGCGTGGCAAAAAGGTCCTGGGAACTGGCTGCCTCTGGGTTCATTTTTGGCTCTGTGTTTCTGTCAGGACCCGGTTTCGAACCTGGGTCTCCGGAGTGAGAAACAGTCACTTAACCAACTGAGCCACGAATAGTCAGCAGAACGCAGAAGATGAGGCAGACACAGCAGTACTTAAGACGGTGTATTTAATAAAGAAAAAATCCTAAAATACAAAAAATGGCAAATCCAAAAGGTGGTAGGAAAAACACAAAAAGACCTCAAAAGAAACTCACCAAAAAATAAACAAGAACAAAAAACAGAATACCACAAGAACTTCACCCGGAATCGACAAGAGCACACAGAACACTAGGGCAGGGTGCTAACATACAAACACAGAGCACAGAACTGAGGGAAACAAAGGGTTTAAATACAATCAGGGGAAACGAGACACAGGTGCAAACGATAATGGGGATCAAGGGAAAAACACAGGGACAAAAAGCACAATGGGGACATCTACTGACAAAAACCCGGAACAACCCTGGCCAAATCCTGACAAGAGATGTTTGTTTCTGTCGGTGCAAAGCATGAAGAGACCCGGTGGCTGTACCGACTCTGACAACATATCCAGTGAGCCATGTTTCCGTGAAACAGGGAACGTTACAATCTCTGATGTGTCTCTGGAAGGCAACTCGTGCCCTAATTTCATCCACCTTGTGGTCTAGAGACTGGACATTGGCAAGTAATATGCTCAGAAGCGGTGGATGGTGTGCAAGCATTCCAAGTCAGGAGTCCTGTCCGCCTCTACCACGGCGACGACATTGCTTTGGGTCGGCCTCTCCTGCGGTGACCACGTTGCTTTGGGTCGGCCTCTCCTGCGGTGACCACGTTGTTTTGGGTCGGCCTCTGGGATTAGATCCCATGTCCAGGGTGGAGGTCCGAACAAAGGATCTGCTTCGAGAAAGACGTATTCCTGGTCGTAATGTTGGTAAGATGACGTAACACTTAAGCTTTTCTGGGCTAACAATGTAAGAAATAATACATAAAAAACAAATTACTGCATAGTTTTCTAAGGACTTGAAGCGAGGCGACCATCTCTGTCGGCACCATCTAGCTATCTGTAACTGAAGATCCCTCCTTCATATTTCTAGGTAGTACCTTCATTTCCAAAGAGGGTAGCATTATAAAAAAGAATCCCCTTAGAAGAAGATACTGTACTTTCACAAATAGACACATACGTTACAGTGCAGACCAGGCAGTATGATGGAGTAAACATAGGCACTGCATAAACACGGCTGTGGCAGGACTGATTGAACACCGGCCTGTAAGCTAATGTCTGTGTTAAAGCCCAGTGATGTATGCCGATGTTGTGGAGGCCTGTTGTCTGCTCAGCTCTAACTAGAGAGGTTTGTGAGGTACCGGAGAGATGGAACATGACAACAGAGTATGCGAAACCAAAAAAATACTTTGCTGCAGGGCACAGATTTTTAATGATGAATATATTCATTATGGAATGAGGTCATTATGCTTCTGTTGTTGTGGAAAGTACACATTCATCATAAATCCACCCAAGAACAAGTCTGTTGTCCTGTTTTACAGCATGACCTGGGTGTAGCTTTTACAAGGTGAACAATTCTATAAACATGGACACACACAGAGGGTTGGGAGTAACTGATTACATGTAATCTGATTGCAAAAAAACTTGAACTGTAATCAGTTACATTACCAGCAAAAAATATTCTAATCAGATTACAGATCATTTTGAAAAACTATATGATTATTTAGAAAGAATGTGTGCAAAAAAAATACATTATGACACCTTTCTGTTGTCTCAATGATATTAAATTCATAATTGAAAAAAGGCACAAGTTTCAATTTGTTCCACAGGAGCAAATCTGACTCCAATGCAGAGACCATAAGTCAGAGACCGCTATGATGACAAAAAAATGTGTTTGATGGATCCTTTTTGTCTTCTTCTAATGCCTCTTAAAGGAAAAGTCATCCAAAAAGTTATGTTACCAATTAAAATGTTGTACAGATAACTAGTAACGGATTACATTTAGGAAATAACCTACCCGTACCCTACACACACACACACACACACACACACACACACACACACACACACACACACACACACACACACACACACACACACACACACACACACACACACACACACACACACACACACACACACACACACACACACACACACACACACACACACACGTGAGATAAATGTTGGGTAAATGTTTTCTATTTTCCCCCCTGTGGGAAGTTCATCAGTGCTGTAACATCATTAGAATATCACCCAGATATACGAGCCTGTAATCAAACATTTTATGCTAATTGTATTTGTTTATGAGCAAATTAACGTCAGGGATGCAAAACAAATGATGCTGTGAGTGCACACTGCACACAACATGATGGGATTCCTGAAGAATTCATTAGTTGTTTACAGGTAATTAGAGGTTATAATTAAGGTGATTAGTGTGCATGACGCAGACACGCACACATACATACACACACGCATGCATGAAGGCACAAACGTACGCACACACACACACACACACTAAATCAAAGGATCTAATTCTCCCCTGTACTTCCCTCTCTGGGTTTCTGTGTCATTATGAAAAGTGCTGACATAGTTGTCTGCTATAAACCAAGCATTGGATGTAGAGAGTTTGATAGCACGTTATTTTAAGGGTTCATAATAAACCTTTTATACGGCATGTATAAGGCAATTACAAACCGTTTGCTCACCATTTATGAATGATTACTGCAAAACCAATATGGAAGTGGTCGGATGAAGCAGACGAGGCTACAAGACTGTTTTGCTAGTACAGACTGGGATTGTTCTGGGATTAATTTATAAAGTCACAGGCTTTATCAATAAGTGCATTGACGATGTCATCCCCACAGTGACTATAAGAACATATCCAAATGAAAACCCATGGCTTACAGGTGATATCTGCGCTAAGCTAAAGGCTAGCGCTACCGCTTACAAGGAAAGGGACACACAGTACAAGAAAGACCTACGACCTCCGAAGAGACATCAAACATGCAAAAGCAAAATATTGGAGGAAGGTAGAATCCTATTACACTGGCTCCGACGCTCGTCGTATGTGGCAGAGCTTGCAGACGATAACAGATTACAAAGGGAAACCCAGCCATGAGTTGCCCAGTGATGCAGAACTCCCAAATGAGCTAAATGCTTTTATGCTCACTTTGAGGAATATAACACTGTGCCTTGCGTGAAAGCCCCTGTTTTTCTGGATGACTGTGTGATCTCGCTCTCCATGGCCAATGTGAGCAAAACGCTTAAACACATTAACAATCACGAAGGCTGTCGGGCCAGACGGAATACTAGGGCACATACTCAAAGCATGCAAGTGTCTGCACAGACATCTGTCCTTGTCCCAGTCTTTAATTCCAACATGTTTCAAGCTGACCACCATTGTCTCTGTTCTCCATGATGCTCTCTGCACTTTTAACGGACCTCTGAGACTATCACAGTGCAGGTGCATTTATACGGAGACTTGATTACACACAGGTGGATTGTATTTATCATCATTAGTCATTTAGGTCAACATTGGATCATTCAGAGATCCTCACTGAACTTCTGGAGAGAGTTTGCTGCACTGAAAGTAAAGGGGTTGAATAATTTTGCACGCCCAATTTTTCAGTTTTTGATTTGTTAAAAAGTTTGAAATATCCAATAAATGTCGTTCCACTTCATGATTGTGTCCCACTTGTTGTTGATTCTTCACAAAAAAAATACAGTTTTATATCTTTCTGTTTCAAGCCTGAAATGTGTCAAAAGGTCGTAAAGTTCAAGGGGGCCGAATACTTTCGCAAGGCACTGTAGCTCCACATTGATCTGGTACTGGTACTCCCTGTATATATCTCCACATTGATCTGGTACTGGTACTCCCTTTATATAGCGCTACATTGATCTGGTACTGGTACTCCCTGTATGTAGCTCCACATTGATCTGGTACTGGTACTCCCTGTATATAGCTCCACATTGATCTGGTACTGGTACTCCCTGTATATAGCTCCACATTGATCTGGTACTGGTACTCCCTGTATATAGCGCTACATTGATCTGGTACTGGTATTCCCTGTATATAGCTCCACATTGATCTGGTACTGGTACTCCCTGTATATAGCGCTACATTGATCTGGTACTGGTACTCCCTGTACATAGCTCCACATTGATCTGGTACTGGTACTCCCTGTATATAGCTCCACATTGATCTGGTACTGGTACTCCCTGTATATAGCGCTACATTGATCTGTTACTGGTACTCCCTGTATATAGCTCCACATTGATCTGGTACTGGTACTCTCTGTATATAGCGCTACATTGATCTGGTACTGGTACTCCCTGTATATAGCTCCACATTGATCTGGTACTGGTACTCTCTGTATATAGTGCGACATTGATCTGGTACTGGTACTCCCTGTATATAGCTCTACATTGATCTGGTACTGGTACTCCCTGTATATAGCGCTACATTGATCTGGTACTGGTACTCCCTGTATATAGCTCCACATTGATCTGGTACTGGTACTCCCTGTATATAGCGCTACATTGATCTGGTACTGGTACTCCCTGTATATAGCTCCACATTGATCTGGTACTGGTACTCCCTGTATATAGCGCTACATTGATCTGTTACTGGTACTCCCTGTATATAGCTCCACATTGATCTGGTACTGGTACTCCCTGTATATAGCGCTACATTGATCTGGTACTGGTACTCCCTGTATATAGCTCCACATTGATCTGGTACTGGTACTCCCTGTATATAGCGCTACATTGATCTGGTACTGGTATTCCCTGTATATAGCTCCACATTGATCTGGTACTGGTACTCTCTGTATACAGTCGTGGCTAAAAGTTTTGAGAATGACACAAATATTAATTTCCACAGAGTTTGTCAGAATTTGTGTGTTTTTGTTTGTCCACCTGCCTCTTGAGGATTGACCACATGCTCTCAATGGGATTAAGGTCTGGGGAGTTTCCTTGCCATTTCCTTGCCATGGACCCAAAATATTGATGTTTTGTTCCCGAGCCACTTAGTTATCACTTTTGCCTTGCTCTATCATGCTGGAAAAGGCATTGTTGGTTACCAAAGAAGTTGTTTTCACATGATGTGTTGGTACCACTCTTTATTCATTGCTGTGTTCTTAGGCAAAATTGTGAGTGAGCCCACTCCCTTGGCTGAGAAGCAACCCGACACATGAATGGTCTCAGGATGCTTTACTGTTGGCATGACACAGGACTGATGGTAGCGCTCACCTTGTCTTCTCCGGACAATCTTTTTTCCAGATGCCTCAAACAATCGGAAAGGGGATTCATCAGAAAAAAATGATTTTACCCCAGTCCTCAGCAGTCCAATCCCTGTACCTTTTGCAGACTATCAGTCTGTCCCTGATGTTTTTCATTTACATTACATTTACATTTAAGTCATTTAGCAGACGCTCTTATCCAGAGCGACTTACAAATTGGTGAATTCACCTTCTGACATCCAGTGGAACAGCCACTTTACAATAGTGCATCTAAATCATTAAGGGGGGGGGGGTGAGAAGGATTACTTATCCTATCCTAGGTATTCCTTGAAGAGGTGGGGTTTCAGGTGTCTCCGGAAGGTGGTGATTGACTCCGCTGTCCTGGCGTCGTGAGGGAGTTTGTTCCACCATTGGGGGGCCAGAGCAGCGAACAGTTTTGACTGGGCTGAGCGGGAACTGTACTTCCTCAATGGTAGGGAGGCGAGCAGGCCAGAGGTGGATGAACGCAGTGCCCTTGCTTGGGTGTAGGGCCTGATCAGAGCCTGGAGGTACTGCGGTGCCGTTCCCCTCACAGCTCCGTAGGCAAGCACCATGGTCTTGTAGCGGATGCGAGCTTCAACTGGAAGCCAGTGGAGAGAGCGGAGGAGCGGGGTGACGTGAGAGAACTTGGGAAGGTTGAACACCAGACGGGCTGCGGCGTTCTGGATGAGTTGTAGGGGTTTAATGGCACAGGCAGGGAGCCCAGCCAACAGCGAGTTGCAGTAATCCAGACGGGAGATGACAAGTGCCTGGATTAGGACCTGCGCCGCTTCCTGTGTGAGGCAGGGTCGTACTCTGCGGATGTTGTAGAGCATGAACCTACAGGAACGGGCCACCGCCATGATGTTGGTTGAGAACGACAGGGTGTTGTCCAGGATCACGCCAAGGTTCTTAGCGCTCTGGGAGGAGGACACAATGGAGTTGTCAACCGTGATGGCGAGATCATGGAACGGGCAGTCCTTCCCCGGGAGGAAGAGCAGCTCCGTCTTGCCGAGGTTCAGCTTGAGGTGGTGATCCGTCATCCACACTGATATGTCTGCCAGACATGCAGAGATGCGATTCGCCACCTGGTCATCAGAAGGGGAAAGGAGAAGATTAATTGTGTGTCGTCTGCATAGCAATGATAGGAGAGACCATGTGAGGTTATGACAGAGCCAAGTGACTTGGTGTATAGCGAGAATAGGAGAGGGCCTAGAACAGAGCCCTGGGGGACACCAGTGGTGAGAGCGCGTGGCGAGGAGACAGATTCTCGCCACGCCACCTGGTAGGAGCGACCTGTCAGGTAGGACGCAATCCAAGCGTGGGCCGCGCCGGAGATGCCCAACTCGGAGAGGGTGGAGAGGAGGATCTGATGGTTCACAGTATCGAAGGCAGCCGATAGGTCTAGAAGGATGAGAGCAGAGGAGAGAGAGTTAGCTTTAGCAGTGCGGAGCGCCTCCGTGATGCAGAGAAGAGCAGTCTCAGTTGAATGACTAGTCTTGAAACCTGACTGATTTGGATCAAGAAGGTCATTCTGAGAGAGATAGCGGGAGAGCTGGCCAAGGACGGCACGTTCAAGAGTTTTGGAGAGAAAAGAAAGAAGGGATACTGGTCTGTAGTTGTTGACATCGGAGGGATCGAGTGTAGGTTTCTTCAGAAGGGTGCAACTCTCGCTCTCTTGAAGACGGAAGGGACGTAGCCAGCGGTCAGGGATGAGTTGATGAGCGAGGTGAGGTAAGGGAGAAGGTCCCCGGAAATGGTCTGGAGGAGAGAGGAGGGGATAGGGTCGAGCGGGCAGGTTGTTGGGCGGCCGGCCGTCACAAGAAGCGAGATTTCATCTGGAGAGAGAGGGGAGAAAGAGGTCAGAGCACAGGGTAGGGCAGTGTGAGCAGAACCAGCGGTGTCGTTTGACTTAGCAAACGAGGATCGGATGTCGTCGACCTTCTTTTCAAAATGGTTGACGAAGTCATCTGCAGAGAGGGAGGGGGGGGGGAGGATTCAGGAGGGAGGAGAAGGTGGCAAAGAGCTTCCTAGGGTTAGAGGCAGATGCTTGGAATTTAGAGTGGTAGAAAGTGGCTTTAGCAGCAGAGACAGAGGAGGAAAATGTAGAGAGGAGGGAGTGAAAGGATGCCAGGTCCGCAGGGAGGCGAGTTTTCCTCCATTTCCGCTCGGCTGCCCGGAGCTCTGTTCTGTGAGCTCGCAATGAGTCATCGAGCCACGGAGCGGGAGGGGAGGACCGAGCCGGCCTGGAGGATAGGGGACATAGAGAGTCAAAGGATGCAGAAAGGGAAGAGAGGAGGGTTGAGGAGGCAGAGTCAGGAGAAAGGTTGGAGAAGGTATGAGCAGAGGGAAGAGATGAAAGGATGGAAGAGGAAAGAGTAGCGGGGAGAGAGAGCGAAGGTTGGGACGGCGCGATACCATCCGAGTAGGGGCAGTGTGGGAAGTGTTGGATGAGAGCGAGAGGGAAAAGGATACAAGGTAGTGGTCGGAGACTTGGAGGGGAGTTGCAGTGAGGTTAGTGGAAGAACAGCATCTAGTAAAGATGAGGTCGAGCGTATTGCCTGCCTTGTGAGTAGGGGGGAAGGTGAGAGGGTGAGGTCAAAAGAGGAGAGGAGTGGAAAGAAGGAGGCAGAGAGGAATGAGTCAAAGGTAGACGTGGGGAGGTTAAAGTCGCCCAGGACTGTGAGAGGTGAGCCGTCCTCAGGAAAGGAGCTTATCAAGGCATCAAGCTCATTGATGAACTCTCCGAGGGAACCTGGAGGGCGATAAATGATAAGAATGTTAAGCTTGAAAGGGCTGGTAACTGTGACAGCATGGAATTCAAAGGAGGCGATAGATAGATGGGTAAGGGGAGAGAGAGAGAATGACCACTTGGGAGAGATGAGGATCCCGGTGCCACCACCCCGCTGACCAGAAGCTCTCGGGGTGTGCGAGAACACGTGGGCGGACGAAGAGAGAGCAGTAGGAGTAGCAGTGTTATCTGTGGTGATCCATGTTTCCGTCAGTGCCAGGAAGTCGAGGGACTGGAGGGAGGCATAGGCTGAGATGAACTCTGCCTTGTTGGCCGCAGATCGGCAGTTCCAGAGGCTACCGGAGACCAGGAACTCCACGTGGGTCGTGCGCGCTGGGACCACCAGATTAGGGTGGCCGCGGCCACGCGGTGTGGAGCGTTTGTATGGTCTGTGCAGAGAGGAGAGAACAGGGATAGATAGACACATAGTTAACAGGGTACAGAAGAGGCTACGCTAATGCAAAGGAGATTGGAATGACAAGTGGACTACACGTCTCGAATGTTCAGAAAGTTAAGCTTACGTAGCAAGAATCTTATTGACTAAAATGATTGAAATGAAACAGTACTGCTGGAGTAGGCTAGCTGGTAGTGGCTGCGATGTTGACACTACACTAATCAAGTCGTTCCGTCGAGTGTAATAGTTTCTACAGTGCTGCTATTCGGGGGCTAGCTGGCTAGCTAGCAAGGTTGATTGCGTTCCGTTACTTTAAAAGAACGACAATAGCTGGCTGGCTAACCTAGAAAATCGCTCTAGGCTACACAATTGTCTTAGATACAAAGACGGCTATGTAGCTGGCTAGCTACGATCAAACAAATCAAACCGTTGTACTGTAATGAAGTGAAATGAAAATGTGATACTACCTGTGGAACGACGCGGAATGTTGACCGGGTAGTTGGAGTTCAATTCGGTAGAGGTTGGCTAGCTGTTGGCTAGCTAGCTAGCAGCATTACCTACGTTAAGGACGACAAATAGCTGGCTAGCTAACCTCGGTAAATTAAGATAATCACTCTAAGTCTACACACTCTAAACTGCACAATTATCTTGGATACGAAGACAACTATGTAGCTAGCTGACACTACACTAATCGAGTCGTTCAGTTGAGTGTAATAGTTTCTACAGTGCTAGTGGACAGTGGATGTTAGCTAGCTGCTTAGCTAGCTGCTGGGCAGATACGTTAGGACGACGAAATACGATAATTATGCAATTGTCGTTGATACAAAGACGGCTATGTAGCTGGCTAAGAAGAAATTGCTAAGATTAGACAAATCAAACCGTTGTACTATAACGAAATGTAATGAAAAGTTATAAAAAGTTATACTACCTGCGGACCGAAGTGTAGATGCGGCCGCTCGCTCCAACCGGAACCGGAACACAGTACAGTACAGTACAGTACAGCCTAAATAATTGAATCATTAAATATCCAATCCCCTATCTCCCATTAGACAATATCTCACTTCCCACCTGGGTCTAAGACTACAAGTCCAGAATAAAGCCAGGTGATTATTTTGAGGTGATAAGCGGCTAGGCAGCAGCCAGTAGCACCTCCCCCTGGAGGTGTAATTTGCCTGCAATAGGTTCTGAGTGCAGCCGTGGCTCATTAGTGCCAGTGAGGGAATAATCACACAGTGACTGATGACCACATGCCACAGCCTCACACTGCTGATGACTTTACAGTCTAATCCTGATGGGTTTCTTCATCTGGGTCTCAGAGTAGGATAGTTGACCTAGGATCAGTTTAGCTTTTAGATCATAATTAATACGATTATGGGGGGGAGAGAGAGAGAAAGAGAGAGAAGAGAGAGAGAGAAGAGAGAGAAGAGAGAGAAGAGAGAGGAGAGAGAGAGAGAGAAAGAGAGAAGAGAGAAGAGAGAAGAGAGAAGAGAGAGAGAGGCGTTTGAGTTTATGATGGATCAAGACTACAGCTTTGGATGCAGAGAAGTCCTTGTGCACAAGAATACATTTCGGCACTAACTGTAATTTGATTTAAGAGTATTATGGATAAGCTAGCCCGGCTGTAGATACGATGGCTGCTACTGACAAAGGCTGCTGAGCCTGAGGGGGAACATGAAACGTTTTATCATATATTTTTTATTTTTTATTTTATTTATTTTCTGAATTTTTACCCCTTTTTCTCCCCAATTTCGTGGTATCCAATTGTTGTAGTAGCTACTATCTTGTCTCATCGCTACAACTCCCGAACGGGCTCGGGAGAGACGAAGGTTGAAAGTCATGCGTCCTCCGATACACAAGCCAACCATCCACACTGCTTCTTAACACAGCGTACATCCAACCCGGAAGCCAGCCGCACCAATGTGCCGGAGGAAACACTGTACCTGGCAACCTTGGTTAGTGCGCACTGCGCCTGTCCCGCCACAGGAGTCGCTGGTGTGCAATGAGACAAGGACATCCCTACCGATCAAGCTCTCCCTAACCCGGACGACGCTAGGCCAATTGTGCGTCGCCCCACGGACCTTCCGGTCACGAACCCAGAGTCTCTGATGGCACAGCTGGCGCTGCAGTACAGCGCCCTTAACCACTGCGCCACCCGGGAGGCCGATGTTTTATCATATTGATCAACTAAGAGCTGAGAATGTTCCAGTGTGTGAAGGGATTATTGGGTAATAATTGTACAACGCTGCCTCTCATTGGCTTAGACAGGGGTTCTGGGTAGATTGTCAGTGGTGACTGATGATCAGATTGAGACCCAGACAGTCTGAAACTCAGACTCAGACATTTAAAGGTACATGCCACCTGCACTAGAAGTCATTGAAAATGTCTTCTTGGGTCAGTTACAGTGAGAAATTGAATAATTTTGTCTGCTACTGAAGGGGGATAACTTTCTCCAAGATTATTAAAAATAAATTTAATAGCTAAGAGCATTAAAAGCAGGCTCCTGCTATAACCAGCGGCCAATAGTGAATAAATGATTGGGTCGCTGCATCCAGACAGCAAAATCAATGCAGCGTACCAGAGGACTTCTTGTGTTAGTTGTGCTGCTGTGTTCGTGTCGACATGGGAAGTGGTTTCGCTCAGAGCATCATTAGACTATACCTCTTACCACTATAGGCCTAGCTGTGGACCAATCCTCCACCTCCTGCTTCTTTGGGATTTGGTGGAAAGTAAGAGAATAGGTATACTAGATAATACCAATAATACTATATAGTATAAGAATAATTGAGCCAGTTATAAGCCTCTCGTCAAATACACTACTTTGTCATGTGAACTTGCTTCACTGAACAGCTCCTCATACTTCCGCCTTGTCCCCTGTCCCCTTATCCCTTTCACCTGTCCCCTGTCCCCTCTCTGCTATCCTGTCCCTGGGACTCTGGGGTACAAGAGAGGTAGGATAGAAAAGTGGAGGGAGATAGCTCTGCTCAGCCAGAGTGACCGGGTGAAAAGGCAGTGCAGATGTCATTTGTCCTCAATGGCTGTTTGGGAAGAGTAATTGTGGTGACATTGGCCGGTCGATAGTATGGATGTTTTGTTTGGAGTGCCCTGTGTGTGTGGTGCTAAGGGAGGCCAGGAAATATAAGACGGCTGCTCAAACACAATAAAAATGGATTGTGGGTGTGGTGGTTGTTTGCTGGGCTGGTATCTGTCGTTTGGCTGTGTGTGGATGTTATACTGTAGTCGGGTTGTTTCACAATCACAAATACCCCCTCTGTCCTTCCCTGCATGACAGGATATTGTCATTGGCTTGGTGGCCATTGAAATAGATATAAATCCTTAAAATATGCATTCAAAACATGTTAGTCAAAACATAACCCAACCACAATTCTCCCTGTGTACGCCCACTAAAAGTCAAGGCACACTGAAAATAAGCCTTAATGCCATCATGACTATCAACTATCAAGGTGACTTATCATGTAAAACCACCACACACTGTAGTGTAAAGTACTCTGAAAGGAATGCCACAGTGGGTAGTACATTTATGGAAAAGCTCTGGTGTGTTTCTACTATTTTTGTCTGCCATATGAGTTCTGTTATACTCACAGACATAATTCAAACAGGTTTAGAAACTTCAGAGTGTTTTCTATCCACCAGTAATAATAATAATAATAATGTAATAATGCATATATTTCCATCTGGGACAGAGTAGGAGGCAGTTAAGTTTGGGCACGCAATTTATCCAAAGTGAAAATGCTGCCCCCTATCTCCAACAGGTTATTAATGCCATCATGACTATCAACTATCAAGGTGACTTACATTTACATTACATTTAAGTCATTTAGCAGAGGCTCTTATCCAGAGCGACTTATCATGCAAAACCACCACATACTGTAGTGTAAAGTACTCTGAAAGGAATGCCACAGTGGGTAGTTCATTTATGGAAAAGCTCTGGTGTGTTTCTACTATAATACATGATGGTGGCGGACAGAGGGAGTTAGTGTGTGGGGTGGATTGACCCCTGCACTGCTGGTACATACAGTCCTGTGACAGTTGGGGGTGAGTAGCCCCGGGGTAGACCACTGGAAAAAGCCTGCTATGGTGTCCCAGTCAGCCCTGACTAGATGAGGCAACGGTGTGAGCGCTGTGTTCTGCTGTGTGCTGTATGCTCAACCCACCATGAGGAAAGTAATGAGGGAGAAGGAAAGGGTTATAACACAGTGGGAACACAGTGGACAGACATAGCCTACACTCCCTGTTACACATACAGATGTTACACATACACGCCCACACACATGCACACACCCATACAAACACACACACAAACGCACATTCACACACATTGACTTACACACAGATGTGCACACACATGGATGCACTCACGTACAAACACACACACACACACACACACACACACACACACACACACACACACACACACACACACACACACACACACACACACACACACACACACACACACACACACACACACACACACTCACACAGACAGATTAACATACTCATACAAATACTGTATCTTTGGTTAATAAAAGTCTCAGTGTCTGGTCTCAGTGGCACAGTGCTACTTCATGTACGGATGGGATATGGGCATAAGGGCAATCCCCCTGTCTTCTCTCTCTCTATCTCTCCCCCGCTCCCTCTCTTTCTCTCTCCCTCCCTCCCTCCCTCTTTCTCAGTCCAGTGTGTGGAGTAAAGTCTCTAAACCGAGTTGACTGGCCCTGCCTCCTCACTGTCCTCCCTGCAGTCTGGGGGTGTCACCACACAGCCTCTTCTCAGCTTTCATCTTGGCAGCTGTCCACCACCGCCTGGATAATGAACAATGTGTGGCCCGTCTTCTTGGGACACCTCCCACTGCGCCCAGGCAACCTCACCCTCTTTGCCTCGACCTGCGCCAGAACGCCCAGTCAGTGTCACCGCTGTGTCACAGCTGTCATCTCTCGTCAGGTCCCGTTTCACTCTAAAGCAGCCACTCGATGAGAACAAACAGGAACGCTGGGGAACGTTCATTGAGTCAAAAGAAGCTGAGGAGGCCCCGTTCTGACACGGTGTCCGCTACCCTGACTTAAGGGAGCGCGACACCTGACAGGGAAAAAGGTCACATGGCTCATCAGCGAGCGGAGAGGAGGTTGGACAGCGAGTGGCGCTTCAAAAGGGATGGCAGGGTCACAAACGAGATGCATCCAGAGAGCGCTGATGGACACATGGCTGGAGCATGGCCTTCTGGGAGCGGTGGGTAGGACAGGAGGCCTGCTGGGAAGTGTCCCTTCTGGTTTCAGAGCCAGGGTGATCAACCGACCTCCGAGCTGGACTGAGACAATGAGGATCACGCTAAGTATGATCATCACAATAGAGTGTACTAAGAAGACTTTTGAAATCAAGACAGTTAGTTGAAGATGCACGTCCCCTTTGAAGTTATACAGTTGAAGTCAGAAGTTTACATACACTTAGGTTGAATCATTCCACACATGTCTTGTTAACAAACCACTCCACAAATGTCTTGTTAACAAACTATGGTTTTGGCAAGTCGGTTAGGACATCTACTTTGTGCATGACACAAGTCATTTTTCCAACAACTGTTTATAGACAGATTATTTCATTTATAATTCACTGTATCACAATTCCATTAAGTCAGAAGTTTACATACACTAAATTGACTGTGCCTTTAAACAGTGTGTAAAAAATAAGCTTCTGATAGGCTAATAGACATAATTTGAGTCAATTAGAGGTGTACCTGTGGATATATTTCAGGGCCTACCTTCAAACTCAGTACTTCTTTGCTTGACATCATGGGAAATTCAAATGAAATCAGCCAAGACCTCAGAAAAAACATTGTAGACATCCACAAGTCTGGTTCATCCTTGGGAGCAATTTCCAAACGCCTGAAGGTACCACGTTCATCTGTACAACAATAGTACGCAAGTATAAACACCATGGGACCGCGCAGCCATCAAACCGCTCAGGAAGGAGACGTGTTCAGTTTCCTTGAGATTTCCTTGAGAACGTACTTTGCTGCAACAAGTGCAAATAAACCCAGAACAACAGCAAAGGTCCTTGTGAAGATGCTGGAGGAAACAGGTACAAAAGTATCTATATCCACAGTAAAACGAGTCTTCTATTGACATAACCTGAAAGGCTGCTCAGCAAGGAAGAAGCCACTGCTCCAAAACCACCATAAAAAAGCCAGACGATGGTTTGCAACTTCACACGGCACAAAGATCAGACTTTTTGGAGAAATGTCCTCTGGTCTGATGAAACAAAAATAGAACTGTTTGGCCATAATGACCATCGTTATGTTTGGAGGGAAAAGGGGGAGGCTAGCAAGCCGAAGAACACCATCCCAACCGTGAAGGACCGGGAGTGGCAGCATCATGTTGTGGGGGTGTTTTGCTGCAGGAGGGACTGGTGCACTTGACAAAATAGATTGCATCATGAGGACGTAAAATTATGTGGATATATTGAAGTAACATTTCAAGACATCAGTCAGGAAATTAAAGCTTAGTCATAAATTAGTCTTCCAAACGCAAATGGGTCTTCCAAATGGACAATGAACCCAAGCATACTCCCAAAGTTGTGGCAAAATGGCTTAAGGACAGAAAAGTCAAGGTATTGGAGTGGCCATCACAAAGCCCTGACCTCAATCCCATAGAACATTTGTGGGCAGAACTGAAAAAGTGTGTGCAAGCAAGGAAGCCTACAAACCTGACTCAGTTACACCAGCTCTGTCAGGAGGAATGTGTCAAAATTCACCCAACTTATTTTGGGAAGCTTGTGGAAGGCTATCCGAAACGTTTGACCCAAGTTAAACAATTTAAAGGCAATGCTACCAAATACTAATTGAGTGTATGTAAACTTCTGACCCACTGGGAGTGTGATGAAATAAATAAAAGCTGAAATAAATCCTTCTCTCTACTATTATTCTGACATTTCACATTCTTAAAATAAAGTGGTGATCCTAACTGACCTAAGACAGGGAATGTTTACTATGATTAAATGTCAGGAATTGTGAAAAACTGAGTTTAAATGTATTTGGCTAAGGTGTATGTAATTTTCTGACTTCAACTGTACGTATATCAAACAAGAGTGTTTTTTAAAAAGAACTAAGGCCTAGATTCAATCCGGACCGTGGAAGATTGGCACTGTAGCATGCTTGACATTTAAAGCTAATTTCAAATTGAGACAACATATGTAGCATTTACCGTGAATGCAGTCTCCGCGGGAACATTGCCTGTAAAAGCTGCATAGCTTTTTGGCCTAAGAAATTGTCTGAAACAAACACAGTTGCTTGAAGCTACCATTCCACTATAGTGAAATAAGCCACCATCACTGATCAGAAATGAATATGAATAGACAGACAGAATGCAAAGTGGTATGATGGTGGAGTGAGTGAAGATGCAGCTTTGTATTTTATGCAGTGTTGGGGAGTAGTGAAGTACATGTAGCTCCACTAGTCATTCTGTTAACATTATGACCCCAAAGTGAGTTCATGACATTTCAGATTTACATATGATATTTTTTCACAAAGTAGTTTGGATGAAGCGAACTACTTTTTCAAAGTAACTTTATTTAGGTGAACTATGTCTTTCTTAAGGGTAACTTTAGTGTAAAAAACTGTAGTGTGTTTAAACGGAATAATAGAAAACCAATAATAGAAAGTAAATGTTGAAAACCACAAGAATAACCAGTCTATCCTGTGCAAGCATTTCTCCCCCCATAAAGGATGAAACTTTGAAAGTCAAGCGGTCCTTTATCCTTCCCTGCTCTGACCTTTCTGCTAGGCTGCCCTGTACTCACTGGCTGTCAGTGGCTGTTTGTCAGCAGCCATCTGTCTCTGTCCGCCCTCTCCCCCTCCCCAAATCCCAGCCGACCCATTAGGCGCAAGGATCCGGGGAACGGCAGCGCGGCCAGCCTATGGGAGATGGGCTCAGCCTGCTTCAGGGCCCTGGGAGCCCGCCTGGTATCCTTTGGTATCCAAGTAGTGGTACCCAAGTACCCCAGAGAGCTAGCTAGCTCTATATATAACGTATGACAAAAACATCAACACAGCACACCTGTCTGACACGGACCCATGGGAGAGGGGAGCTTCGGAGTAGTTGATCACTATTGGGACATGGAGAGGTGGAGAGATAGCCGGATAGCTGTTATGCTGTTAGAGAAGGCTCTAGGGTCTGGTCCAGTCTAACTGCCAGCTGAATCTGTACAAGAGGATGGAATTACTTTAGACCGGTCTTGAAAAATGTTTTATTTTGTTTTTTATTTAACCTTTATTTAACTAGGCAAGTCATTTAATCATTTAAGAACAAATTCTTATTTACAATTACGGCCTACCCCGGCCAACGCTGGGCCAGTTGTGCGCCGCCCTATGGGACTCCCAATCACGGCCTGGAATCGAGGGAGGGAGGGAGGGAGGGAGGGAGGGAGAGAGAGAGAGAGAGAGAGAGAGAGAGAGAGAGAGAGAGAGAGAGAGAGAGAGAGAGAGAGAGAGAGAGAGAGAGAGAGAGAGAGAGAGAGAGAGAGAGAGAGAGAGAAATAAAGTGAACCTGCCTCCCATTCATCTCCTTCACCCCATCTCCCGTCTCGCTGTCAGGGCCTTACACCCACTGACTAATGCCACTCTCTGCACGTGGGCACAGACAGGAGTGCCACACACTGCCTTACCACACAAACAACAGGTTGGGTTGCCCTGTAACCGGTCTTGTTGGAGCCCAAACTCATTCTATTGACCTCAGAGATGAAAACTCTTAAAGATCAGTCGTAACATAGCTGAGATTTCTGATCTCTACAATATAGATGTTGTTGTTGTGTACGAACCTCCATAATGTTTTTCTACCGCATGTTCTATAGCCTAAATATGGAGTACACAGACAATTTTCTTTAAAAAAACAATGGTGCCCAAAATGATTTGTGAAGGAGATTTTCTTCTCCTTTTCAAGGCTGAACATTACAAGAGTTGAACAGACAACTTCCTCCCTCTTTTACTAGATATTATTTGGTTGATCTTGGCCTCTTTTCAACGCTGAATATTACATGAGATTTCCAGCTGATTTCCTTTTTCATTCATTTGATATTATTTGGTTTATTTTGGCCTCTGTTCAAGGCTGTGGTTGTTGTTCCATGAACAACAGCATTTCCCTTTCCTGACCTCCCCTCTGGCTGGCTGTGGTAAGCTAGCTGTGGTAATGATATGCACATCCCACTGTGACCCCATTAACCTGTCCTGAGCTGTTTCAGGTCACTAGCTTTTCATTGATTAGACACTGGGGAAGAATACTGTCCCTGTAATAGGGTTATGTCCGGGTTGTTACCTCTTCCATTATGCTTCACCTTTAGAGCTAGACCTGCTGTAATTAATGGAAATCAGGCCTGCTAGCCTATGTAACGTTCATTAAGGTTGAAGCTCAGAAGCTGAATATTCATGGTTTCGTTTGAAAAAAACAAAACTTTTCTGCAACATGACCTCTCTGGTGCATGACATGGAGTCTTTTCATTCCAGATGCATAAATGACTGATAAATTAGTAGGACCGGCAGTTGTGAATAGAAAAACACGGTTTGTAACTGCTCTGTGGTGGTCGGACTAAAACTACAAGGCTACAGATTACTTTCCTTGTGTGTTTCAAACGAAAATCAAATGATCAACCAATTGGCAAGGCATGGCACTTCTTGATCGAGGACTCCCCGTGTTATTTCAATCATTAAAGGCTTTAATTGCACCCAGGTATAATGAAGACATAACTAATTAATAATGAAACCCGAGCAGAGTAGAAACATTAAAACCTCTCCCTCGCTGTGCCTCACCTGCATGGGGTAAATCTGTCTTCATATCAGGCCGCTGACTTTAGCTCGTCCAGACAATAGATTAAACAATGAATGAATGATTTATTAGCTGTCGTTGTCATCCCATTTAGATTGATGGCTGTACACACGGCGTGACCTCACTTCCTTGTAAGCGAGGGTGTGAGGGAGGGGGATGTGGCAGGGCTGGGCAGGTCAGGTACACCACCGGCCAGTGACAGAAGCCAGCCTCATGATCAATGATCCCAGGATTCGGTTGTGTGTTGTGTTGTGTGTGTTGGGGGGGGGAGTGTGAAACGATGAGAGAATGTACTTACTCTCCAACCTCAACTCTCCCTCCTTCCCTTTTTCTCTTTCTCTCTCAAATGGGTAATTCTGGCGATGCCCCTGACAGGCCATGGTTTGGATTTTGATTTATGTTCCTGTGAAGCTGAAATCAAAGATTCTATCTAGTGCTGCTTTATGGCAGCTGCTATGATGAATGGTGCAGTCTCTCGGTCAAACCAAGCTGCTGTGTCTTTGCCCCACATTTTAATTGCTAAAGTAGCCAGTTATTGCTCAGCCAGTTTTCCAACCCCCTTTGTCTCTAAACCTCATCCCTTTCTTTCTCTTGCTTTTCTCTCCCCATTGTCTTTCCCTTATTCTCACTTTGATTTGTCACCTTATTTACTGGGTATTTTACTGGTCCATAATAATGCTTTACTAAAGTTGGTGGATGAGAATTTGCCATGATGCCATCTGAAACAATCGCTATTCCATTTCCATCTTCAACCCGAAGCAGTATAAAGTCAAACAGACATCCCTCAGTATTTCCAAATAGCATCTTTCTTCTCCTCTGGCCTACATCCTTTTTTCACACTTCAAGCGTTGCCGCATGATACACTGCAAACAAGTCTGATGAGGGGGGAAATTGATTCCCTGAATCAACATAAAAAGCCACTTTATTCGGGTAGGAAGAATGTGTTGATGTCAGGCTCTGATAGAGTTGATGTTTTCTCGCTATTTTTCAAAAGTAAACACATTCTCGTGTAGATGACATTACTAAGTAGGTTAAGTATAGCCTGAAGCCATCATACATCACGACAGGAATGAACGTAGCATAAAATGATTCTGCTTCGATGAGAGGTGAAAGTTTTCCACTGTGTCAAAATTACATTTAATTTTTCATCTCCTGCGTAGTCCTGGGAACTATTTTGGCAGACCTGGTGCAATTTAGCTGCTTGGCTGATGATTCACAATGTGGATTCAACGGGAGCCAGTCATCATGTAATATTTGTTCGCGTCAGGCTTGTGCGCTACTGGTACAAAGTCAGGTGCAGGAGAGCAGTGAGCTGTGATCAGGCGCACTTTTATTTGGGAAAAGCACAAAAGACAGACGCAACTGCGTCAAAAATGCTCCAGCCACATGCTCCAGCCAAAAGTCAATCAGCATGAAAACACTCACAAATATACAAATGTATGACAAAATACATACAACGGGTCAAAATACGATATCCGGGGGGAAAAAACAGCCTGGCGCATCACACTAAACATGTAACAAAACAATTTCACACAAAGACATGGGAAGGAACAGAGGAATAAATAAATGCAGTGTGATTAGGAAATGTAAATCAGGTGTGCAGGGAACAAGAAAAAACAAATGTAACAATGAGAAAATGGAGTGGCGATGGCTAGAAAGCCGGTGACGTCGACCGCCGAACACCGCCCGAACAAGGAGATGAGCCGACGGAAGTCGTGACAATACCCCCGCCCCCCCCCGCCCACCCCCTTGACGCGCGGCCCCAGCAGCGCGCCGACACCGGCCTCGGGGATGACCCGGAGGGCTGGGCGCAGGGCGATCCGGCCGGCGACGGTGGAACTCCTGCAGCAGTTCAGGGTCCAACACATATGCCACCGGCACCGAGCACCTCTCCTCCGGACCGTATCCCTCCCACTCCACAAGGTACTGAAGGCCCCCAGCCCGACGCCTCGAATCCAGGATGGAATGAACAGAGTACGCCGGGGCCCCCTCGATGTCCGGAGGGGGAGGAGGAACCTCACGTACCTCAGATTCCTGGAGCGGACCAACCACCACTGGCCTGAGGAGAGACACATGGAACGAGGGGTTAATACGGTAATCGGGGGGAAGCTGTAACCTGTAACACACCTTGTTCACTCTCCTCAGGACTTTGAATGGCTCTACAAACCGCGGGCCCAGCTTCCGGCAGGGCAGGCGGAGGGGCAGGTTTTGGGTCAAGAGCCAGACCCGGTCCCCCGGTGCGAACACCAGGTCCTCACTGCGGTGACGGTCTGCGCCCACTTTCTAGCGCAGCACAGGCGTCCCATGGTCCCTCCGCGTGCCGGAACCAGTCATCCACCGCAGGAGCCTCGGTCGACTCTGATGCCAAGGCTGATACCCCAATACACACTGAAAGGGGGTGAGGTTAGTGGAGGAGTGACGGAGCGAGTTTTGGGCCATCTCTGCTCAGGGCACGAACGCTGCCTACTCCCCCGGCCGGACCTGGCAATAGGACCTCAGAAACCTACCCACATCCTGGTTTCCTCTCTCCACCTGCCCGTTACTCTCGGGGTGAAAACCCGAGGTAAGGCTGACCGAGACCCCCAGACGTTCCATGAATGCCTTCCAGACCCTCGACGTGAATTGGGGACCCCGATCAGACACTATATCCTCAGGCACCCCGTAGTGCCAGAAGACGTGTGTAAACAAGGCCTCTGCAGTCTGTAGGGCCGTAGGGAGACCGGGCAAAGAGTGGAGACGACAGGACTTAGAAAAACGATCCACAACGACCAGAATCATGGTGTTCCCCTGTGAGGGAGGATGATCGGGCAGGAAATCTACCGACAGATGCGACCACGGCCGTTATGGAACAGGTAAGGATTGTAACTTACCTCTGGGCAGGTGCCTAGGAGCCTTGCACTGGGCGCACACTGAGCAGGAGGAAACATAAACCCTCACTTCCTTAGCCAAAGTGGGCCACCAGTACTTCCCAGTCAGACAGCGCCCCGTCCGACCGATCCCCGGATGACCAGAGGAAAATGTGGGCCCAATAGATCAACTGCCCAATAGCCCAATAGATCAACTGGTCACGGACAGCAGAATGAGGAATGAGCCTACACTTTCTGTCGTTTCCCCAAGGTGTCTGCAGCATTGTGACGTATTTGTAGGCATATCATTGGAAGATTGACCATAAGAGACTACATTTATCAGGTGTCCGCCTGGGGTCCTCCGTCGAAATTATTGCGCAATCTCGGCGTTGTAATGACTGAATTTTCGGGGGGTTTTCTTAGCCAAACGTGATGAACAAGACGGAGCGATTTCTCCAACACAAATCATCTTTTTGGAAAAACTGAACACTTGCTATCTAACTGAGAGTCTCCTCATTGAAAACATCCGAAGTTCTTCAAAGATAAATTATTTTATTTGAATGCTTTTCTTTTTTTTGTGAAAATGTTGCCTGCTGAATGCTAGGCTTAATGCTATGCTAGCAATCAATACTCTTACACAAATGCTTGTGTAGCTATGGTTGAAAAGCATTTTTGAAAATCTGAGATGACAGTGTTGTTAACAAAAGGCTAAGCTTGTGAGCCAATATATTTATTTAATTTAATTTGCGATTTTCATGAATAGTTAACGTTGCGTTATGCTAATGTGCTTGAGGCTATGATTACGCTCCCGGATACGGGATTGCTCGACGCTAGAGGTTAACTCATAGTCGAGGATCTTTTCGTGACAAAATATCTTGTTTAACACGGGAACGTTTTTTTATCCAAAAATTAAAAGAGCGCCCCCTATATCGAAGAAGCTAACCACAGCCAACAGCTCCCGGTCCCCCACGTCATAGTTCACTTCGGTGAAGTGCCCGAGCGCTGAGAGAGCAAGGTTCATATCCCAGCCTCGGACGCATCCACCTCCACTATGAACGCCAAAGAGAGATCCGGATGGGCCAGCACGGGAGCCGAGGTAAACAGAACTCTTAGGTGCCCAAAAGCACAGTTTGCCTCAACCGACCACTGCAGACGTACAGGACCCCCCTTCAGCAGTGAGGTAATGGGAGCAGCCACCTGGCCAAAACCCCGGATAAATCTCAGGTAGTAATTGGCAAACTCTAAAAACCGCTTCACCTCCTTTACCGTGGTGGGAGTCGGCCAATTACGCACGGCTGAAATGCGGTCACTCTCCATCTCCACCCCTGATATGGAAATGCGGTACCCTAGGAAGGAGACGGACTGCTGAAAGAACAAGCATTTCTCAGCCTTGACGTACAGGTCATGCTCCAACAGTCGTCCAAGTACCCTGCGCACCAAGGACACATGTTCGGCGCATGTAGTGGAGTATATAAGAATGTCATTGATATACACCACTACACCCTGCCCGTGCAGGTCCCTGAAAGTCTTGTCCACAAAGGATTGGGAGACTGATGGTGAATTCATCAACCCGAACAGCATGACGAGGTACTCATAATGCCCTGAGGTGGTACTAAACGCAGTCTTCCCCTTGTCTCCCTCCCGGATACGCACCAGGCTGTACGCGCTCCTGAGATCCAATTTAGTGAAGAAGCGCGCCCGGTGCATTGACTCAATCGCAGTGGCGATAAGAGGTAGCGGGTAACTGTACCTCGCCGTGATCTGGTTCAGACCTCGATAGTCAATGCACGGGCCCAGAACTCCATCCTTCTTCTTCACAAAAAATAAACTTGATGAGGCGGGTGAAGTGGAAGACCGAATGTATCCCTGACGCAGGGATTCAGAGACATATGTCTCCATAGCCGCCGTCTCTCCTTGCGACAGGGGATACACGTGACTCCTGGGAAGTGCTGCGTCTACCAGGAGATTTATCGCACAATCCCCCTGTCGATGGGGTGATAATTGAGTCGCCTTCTTCTTACAGAAGGCGAGAGCCAAATCGGCATATTCTGGGGGGATGGGCACAGTGGAGACCTGGTCTGGACTTTCCACCGTGGTAGCACCAACGGAAACCATTACACACCTCTCCGAGCACTCTCGCGACCACCCCAAGAGAGCCCTCTGTTGCCATGAAATGGTGGGGTCATGATGAGCTAACCAGGGAAGGAGAGTCACGAGAAACGCAGGAGAGTCAATGAGGAAGAGACTAATTCTCTCCTCATGACCCCCCTGCGTCACCATGACCAGGGAGATGGTGACTTCCCTTATTAGCCCGGACCCTAATGGTCGACTATCCAGAGCGTGTATCAGGAAAGGTCTAACCTCGTCCCCTGCCTCAAGTGGAAGAGCCGCTCTAGCCTCGGGCGGACGGCCCGGAAGTGGAGGGTGAACTCCTCGAAGTGGTCCAACGCCGCATCTTCTTCTCCCCACATGGCGTTTGCCCACTCCTGAGCTCTCCCCGAGAGGCATGAGACGAGGGCGGACACTCTCTCCCTTCCCGAGGGAGCTGGGTGAACGGTAGCCAGGTATAGGTCCAGTTGTAATAGGAACCCCTGGCACCATGCTGCCGTCCCATCATACTCCCTGGGAAGGGAGAGACGCATACCACTGGGACTGGATCCAGGAGGGACGGGTAGAGGTAACCCCGGTTGAGCTGATTGAGGCGCTGGAGAGACTTCCTGTCTCTCCCAACGGTCCTGTCTCTCCCAACGGTCTGGACTATGCGATCCATCGCGTCACCGAGATGTTGCAGCATTGCCGAATCTTCCCGGATGCCCTCCTCGATTCCTCTATCCGGGATACCTGCTCCTGCAGACTCCATCGGTGGTGTGAAATTCTGTCAGGCTTGTGCGCTACTGGTACAAAGTCAGGTGCAGGAGAGCAGTGAGTTGTGATCAGGCGCACTTTTATTTGGGAAAAGCACAAAAGACAGACGCAACTGCGTCAAAACTCCTCCAGCCACAGGTAAAAGCCAATCAGCGCAAAAACACTCACAAATATACAAATGTATGACAAAATACATACAACGGGTCAAAAAATTATTTCCCCGGGGGGAAAAACCAGTCTGGCGCATTACACTAAACACGTAATAAAACAATTTCACACAAAGACATGGGGGGGAAACAGAGGAATAAATACATGCAGTGTGATTAGGGAATGTAAACCAGGTGTGCAGGGAACAATACAAAACAAATGGAACAATGAGAAAATGGAGCGGCGATGGCTAGAAAGCCGGTGACTTCGAACAAGGAGAGGAGCCGACTTCTACAAGGAGAGGAGCCGACTTCTATAAGGAGAGGAGCCGACATCTACAAGGAGAGCCATGTGTGTGTGTCGAGGAGCTGACAAGGTCTGTAAGGTCTGGGGTTTGATATTTTGACAAAGAGCACTAAGGAGAAAAATCTTGAAAGTCAACCTAGCAGAGCCACTGTGAATGCAAATCCCTCCCTGTATCCCAAGACAAACTCGAATGGGGAAGGAAAAGACTGACATTGTTCCTGACACAATCCATTTCTTAGCCAGGCAATACGAAATGATGACAATGCAGAGGATTGGACAACTGATGTTTTGCATCAGTGTATCAGACCACACTGAACGCACAATACTTTTGACTGGATGTTGTTGGGGAAAGTTCAGCCACAGTCATAGCCTGGTCCCAGATCTGTTTGTGGTGTCTTGCTAACTCCTAGTGTCATTCATGTTGGCAAGACAGTATTAACAGATGTGGAACCAGGCTCGGCCACTCATACCAGGCATGTTTGTTTAGAGCTACAGTATACAACTTTATAGTGGGCCATTAAACATAGGACGTGATGCATACATGTATGGGGGATCGGTTGTATTTTATTGTTGTTTGCAGTGATTTGCAGAATGATGCCAGTATTCACCATTCACTTGTAGCCGTTTAAGCCAGAAATCAGGCCTCTCAGGCTGGCAGACTCTGCTGCTGTCTGAGCTGGTCAGGCCGACCCAGAATTCACAGATCCCCACTGCCCCAGAGTGTGAGCACCTCCACTTTCACAGTGTAAAATCACATTATCCTAATGAGAAGCCAAATAATGAAAGCATAGTGCCGTGGAATGGCCATAGACAAATTAGTTGTCAACCAGTTTTATTTGCTGCGATAAAGAGAGAGAAGAGAGTGGGGGGGGAGAGAGAAGGAGAAAGAGAGAGAGGGAGTTAAAAGGAGAGAGAGTTCTCTACAAAGTCATGCTTTCTGTGTTATCTTCCTGTTATAGTGGCTGGGTGCCAGCGATGAAGCCATCTTGCCTCTACTATGTGTCACTCTATTGTGATCGCTGCTTCTCAGTTAAAGTCTGAAGTGTGTGTTTCTCAACCATTGCAACTCACTGACTACACTCACTACAGTAAAAACAACAGACACCATCTTGATGTTGTATCCTAATTATACTGACTGACAAAATGAGCCCATCTTTACACACAGATCTCTCTGTCTCGTTGAACCGCCTCTGTTGCTTTAAAGTGACATTAGGACGGAAAATGTGAAGTGAAATCTGCATGCGTGTATAGTGAGGATGATTCAAATTGCCACTCAGCTGTGTGAGGACAGCCTTCATAAATACACTCATCACACAGTGATGTTGTTGTCATGTTCCTCACCCTTGTTGTGTGCTAAGTGGTGTCGCCAAGCACCATCAAATACATATAACTGTAGGCTACACCCACTAACATTCATTTCTACTCCTCCTCTTCACCTAGCGAAACTGAGGCAGAGGAAAAGGAGATATTTGAATGTGAGGGTTTTCTGTGGCCGCACAGTTGAGTCAACATTCTAATAGCAGAGATAGTGATTCTGGGGAAATGCTATGTCAACACATACACAGTATACAAATCATATATGACTACATTTTAGATGATAGTCAAAAACCAGGGCTTAGTTTCATTTGACTAAGCTTTAAGTTCCATTCTGAGACAGTTATATTACAGTGCTTGGCGTTATTTCAGTCCCTGTTTAGGTCACTAGTCCATTAAGGCTGTCTCCAGTAGTTACAATGGAGCCAGTGAAGACATGGCAGCCCCATTACAGCTTTAGTCCCTCCATCCCCCAAATATCTCTTGTCATTACCTGATGGACCTGGAGGGACCGAGGGAGTGCATTCGTTCCACAAACAGCCTGGCCAGGGCTCCCTGCAGAGTAGTTCAGATAGATTTCCCATTTGAGATCAGAGCAAACTGAAGTCAGCTTCGATTGCACCAGACAACTAGGAGTTCTTCGGGGCAAACCAGCTGTGACTGGGCTGATGTGTAGCTGTCACCGCGCCGTGACATGAAATAATATGAAATGATATTGAACAACACCAGTTTGGCACTAAATTGTTAGCAGGGCTTTAGCTCTGACAGCAGTCAGTTTACGACTTTAATTCCATTCCATTTTAACCTTGGTTGACATAAATTGAGTTTGGCTTTTGGAGAGAGAAAAAGGAAATGACAGAGGAAACAATTGATGTCCTTCTTCGCTTTTGCCTCGGCTAAAAACGTTTTTTTTTTCCCTGATCCAGTAATGTACTGTGTTTTGTTCTTGTCTGAGCCAAGAAATGAGATTGAGATGTAAATGCGTGTGTGTGTGAGCGCGTGTGTGTGAGTGCGGCAAGCGTGTCCATGTGTACATCAGAAGAGGCTGGTGGGAGGACCTATAGGAGGATGTGCTCATTGTAATGGAATTAATGGAACGGTATTAAACACAACAAACATATGGAAACCACGTTTGACTCCGTACCATCAATTCCATTCCAGGCATTTTCAATGAGCCCTTCCTCCTATAGCTCCTCCCACCAGCCCTCTCTGGTGTATATGCATGTGTATATGGTGCGTGTACATATACAGTATGTTTGTGTGTCTACCAGACCATATGCATGCATGACAGAGAGCTCAAGTCAGATCAAGTGTCGCCATCTGAATGTACTATAGCAGGACCTCAGTGTCACAGAGTGACATCGCACACCTCTACCACCCCTAGAGAGTCGTGTGTAGCTGAACCAGCCCAGCCAGCCCCATCCCACTGTGATCTATGATTGATCTGCTATGTAAAGCATCAATGGAAGCCCCTGAACACAGATCAGAAGGAACATTCACCATGAATAATGTCTCTGCTGACAGGGAAAGATAAGAGTCATCCCTCAACTCACCCAAACCCATTTCTCAGCACTAACGCTTCATAATGGAGGGCTCCCGGCCAGGTCGTTATTGTGTGAATAATTTAAATGGTGATTTAAGTTATTGGGGGCTGAGATGAGGTCAGAGTCAAAACACCTCAATGAGATGAGATATCGCTTCATTCTGAAAGACGTCGGACTAGGTGGAAATGTATCTAGAGTTACAGTACAGAGAGAGACAAAATAGCACAGACCAAAGAGCTCAAAAACATGGTATGTTGCTTAGCAAGATGTTCTGGTGGCATCTGTTTTGAAAGGGACACTGTAACTACTGCACATGAATTCACAATGAGTAAGGTGTGACAAAGATTCTGGCCCTGAATTCAAAAAGAGGAAAGTATGTCTGCTGTGTGTACAGATATAGGATCTTAATTTGATCACCCTGTTGCAGGATAACTTTCCTGCAATGCAGGACATTTTTATTTGTTGTTATTAGAGATTTAAAAGGCTTCTGAAGTTTGTAATTTCCCCTTTGAAATTTCAGACTTGATCTTCCCTTAAGAAAAATATGTCAACCCCTACATAAATGTCCATTAATTATAATCCATATAATAATTCACATTTCCTGTTGCTGCATAGTTTTCCTGCTGTAGCAAATAGGCTCAAATTAAGATCTGTAATGCTGTGATGCTTTCCCATCTGTTTGGCAGAAATGCTGCATGCTCCTCAGGTACAAGACGAGAAGAGGGATTCAAAATGGCCTAATGCTGATTGGTATGTCTCTGAAGAGGAAAATGGAACCAAGATGGAGTGGACATTACACCACTGAATCTTAGTTAAGGACGCCTCAAAAGTGGGTGACAGTGTCATTAATCTCATGATGTGAACAAAGAATCCAATACAATTGAATCCGGGGACTAATAGAATGCAGTCCTCTATGTGCACTGCAAAAATACCCAGTGAAAAACATCATGTGAGCATCAGGTTTTATTTCAGTATTACTATAGCCTTTGGGCAATGTAACATAAACACAGCCTTCTCTGTTTCTGTCTGACTAGATGAAGAGGGCTTCAGCCAGCGTTTCCAGCCTGTGTGGCACTGAAGTCCAAGGAGACCACTTGGCATATGGAGTGACTGCATGTCATCAGCATGTTAAGATGGAAATCTGAATTATGTTCACTCATAAGAGAAAAAAAATCGGTACAGTTACGTATCGGGATATTATTTTCAACGATATATTGCATAATTTTGACAATATCGCAGTATTATTTTTGTACTAAACACCAGTATTTCTCCCTCAAAGATTGTTTTCCATCTTCTTTTTAAATAGGGAGCCAGTTTTATTTCCATGACTGATCAAAACTCGTTTTATCATGGCTCTCTCTTGTCCCTCTGACGCAGACATACAGTATGGTGAGAAATATGTTTGGAACATCGAATCGCAATAAAATCACAGTATTGAATCGCAGTACATACGTGATAATTGCAATACACATCGTAACAGCACCTAAGTATCGTGACAATATTGTATCGTGAGGTCCCTGGCAATTTCCAGCCCTACTGATAATGACAGGTGATATACGATACGGGCCACATACAGAGTGGTTTATGACACATGGCAAAGTCAAGGGGAAAACTTTCTAATCCCAGAAAATGGAGTCAGTATGAAAGATGAGGTTGGTACTATTGGCCTCCATGATCTGTATGTATTAACAGGCAGCTTTGCCCTCAGATTTCTGGCTGATGAGATATTTTCGACAACAAATCCCTCTCTTAAACTATCTTTCCTTTCTATCTTCACACCATTCTAAGCCCAGGAAGATCAAAGGGTAATTGGTGAATATGATAAGACATACGAAGGGGTATTAAATACTTTTTGGAGGGTGTGAATTTATGAGATTATTTCCAAGATTGTTCAACCAGCATGCTTTTGCCTAAAACTCTGAAAAACTCAACTTGTCAAGGTACTGTACTTGTCATGGCGTTCCTGATTGGCACAACGGTCTAAGGCACTGTATCTCAGTGCTAGAGGTATCACTACAGATCCTGGTTCGATCCCGGGCTGTATCACAACTGGACGTGATCGGGAGTCCCATGGGGTGGCGCACAATTGGCCCAGCGTCGTACGGATTATGGGAGGGTTTGGCCGGGTTAGGCCGTCATTGATAAAAATACAAAAGATTTCTTAACTGACTTGCCTAGTTAAATAATGATGTAGATGTAGCCTACTCAGTATGCTGTGGATGCCATGTAGGCCTATTCAATGTCAAATAACAGCTGATGTATTTTATCATGCAAACTTTAACCATATCCATACCTATGTGATTGTGAGTGGGAAGAAAGTACACTTTTTACACCTTCAAAAATCACAGCTTTTAAATGACAGAAGTCATAGAAATCAGTGATTGATTGAAATGGTAACTGTAATGGCCTCCCTACCCCTCTGTCACCCTCTCTCCTTCTCTGCTTTCCTGTCTTCTGGATCCATCACCCTCTCTCTGGAGGAGTGATGATGCTGTCTGTTGTCTCAGCTCTGATTCCCCGGCCTCAACCCGACATCTCCACACGTGGAAAAAGAATGTTCCTGTCTCCTCACATCACAGATGTCCTGACTCCACTCCCTCTCTCCCACCCGACACTGTGATTCTTTTATTTTTAAATCTGCCTGTCCATCATAAACATGTTCTCTTTTATGTTCCCCACCTGTCTCAGACAGGAAGAAGAAGAGAGAAACCTGACGTCTCACAATGTCCAAACTGACAGCAATGGCTAACAGTAGATTGATATATGAACTGATGCCTGTTTTATATAGTGTGTTGTCATTAAACAACACCACACAATTTTTCTGAAATGCTATTAATATACATCCTAGTCCTTTAATCAGTCTCCTCCCAAAGGATCTGAGCAATAGTGCTCTGAACCTAAATTAAATCCTTCACCTTGACTCTCCATATAAATGTAATTCTGTCAACATAAGAGATATAAATAGATAGGCATGTAACCATTCATAATCTGCCTGAATATTTAATGGGATCTTTGGGCGACGAGAGAGAGAAAAGACTTGATCAATCGTCTGAGTTCCACCTCCACAATCAGAAACGTGCTAATTAGAACTGTGGTATCATCTATTCTACCACATGTTAACACCATGTAGTAATGATGAGACTCAGTTCAGTAGATTTAACATTACAGTAGTAGCATGATAGCCTGGGCACCAGTCTGTTTCTGCTCTCTTGTCAACTCCTTATGAAATTGTCATGCCAAACATGTGAGCAGTCCAAAGGCTAGTAGCAACGCACTTGAGGCTAAATCTAAAAGCTACTCTCCTATTACAAATGCCTCTAATAATCTGTCCGGGAATTGATAGAGACATTGATTGAGACAGTTAGCTGTTGTTGTCTAGGGAGGATTTTTCTGCACTGAGAAATATTAGGGAGACCTTTTAACTGTCACACTCAGCACAGTGTGCGAATGTTAATGTTCCTAATGAAGACATTAGCAGAAGTCTCTGAACTATACAACCTTATGAAAAACAAAACAGGGAAGAAATGGGACAGGGAAGAATAATTTGATGAATACTGTAGCTACTGGAAAAAATACCAAAAACAGTTGATGAAAAATAAATGAATATGGGATAGTAAAGTATGGGAATATGATAGGATGGGATATGATAGGATGGGGATGTGATAGGATGGGAATATGATAGGATGGGATATGATGGGATATGATAGGATGGGAATATGATAGGATGGGAATATGATAGGATGGGAATATGATAGGATGGGATATGATAGGATGGGATAGTAAAGTATGGGAATATGATAGGATGGGATAGGATAGGATGTGAATAAGATAGAATGGGACATGATAGGATGGGAAATGATAGGATGGGATAATAAAGTATGGGAATATGATAGGATGGGATATGATAGGATGGGAAATGATAGGATGGGATAGTAAAGTATGGGAATATGATAGGATGGGATATGATAGGATGGGATATGATAGGATGGAATAGTAAAGTATGGGAATATGATAGGATGGGATACGAAAGGATGGGATATGATAGGATGGGGTAGGAAAGTATGGGAATATGATAGGATGGGATAGGATAGGATGTGAATAAGATAAAATGGGACATGATAGGATGGGAAATGATAGGATGGGATAGTAAAGTATGGGAATATGATAGGATGGGATATGATAGGATGGGAAATGATAGGATGGGATAGTAAAGTATGGGAATATGATAGGATGGGATATGATAGGATGGAATAGTAAAGTATGGGAATATGATAGGATGGGATACGATAGGATGGGATATGATAGGATGGGGTAGGAAAGTATGGGAATATTATAGGATGGGATATGATAGGATGGGAATATTATAGTATGGGAAATGATAGGATGGGATAGTAAAGTATGGGAATCTGATAGGATGGGATATGATAGGATGGGAATATGAGAGGATGGGATATGATAGGATGTGAATAAGATAGAATGGGACATGATAGGATGGGAACTGATAGGATGGGATAATAAAGTATGGGAATATGATAGGATGGGAGAGGATTGGATGGGAAATGATAGGAAGGGATAGTAAAGTATGGGAATATTATAGGATGGGATATGATAGGATGAGATATGATAGGATGGGATAGGATGGGATAGGATAGGATGGAAATATGATAGGATGGGATAGGATAGGATGGGAATATGATAGGATGGGATAGGATAGGATGGGAATATGATAGGATGAGATAGTAAAGTATGGGAATATGATAGGATGGGATATGATAGGATGGGATAGTAAAGTATGGGAATATGATAGGATGGGATATGATAGGATGGGATAGTAAAGTATGGGAATATGATAGGATGGGATATGATAGGATGGGATAGTAAAGTATGGGAATATGATAGGATGAGATATGATAGGATGGGATATGATAGGATGGGATATAATAGGATGAGATATGATAGGATGGGATATGATAGGATGGGAATATGATATGATGGGAAATGATAGGAAGGGATAGTAAAGTATGAGAATATTATAGGATGGGATATGATAGGATGAGATATGATAGGATGGGATATGATAGGATGAGAAATAATAGGATGGGATAGGATAGGATGGGATATGATAGGATGGGATGGGATAGGATAGGATGGGAATATGATAGGATGGGATAGGATAGGATGGGAATATAATAGGATGGGATAGGATAGGATGGGAATATGATAGGATGGGATAGGATAGGATGGGAATATGATAGGATGAGATATGATAGGATAGTAAAGTATGGGAATATGATAGGATGGGATACAATAGGATGGGATATGATAGGATGGGGTTTTAAAGTATGGGAATATTATAGGATGGGATATGATAGGATGGGAATATGATAGTATGGGAAATGATAGGATGGGATAGTAAAGTATGGGAATATGATAGGATGGGAATATGATAGTATGGGAAATGATAGGATGGGATAGTAAAGTATGGGAATATGATAGGATGGGATATGATAGGATGGGATATGATAGGATGGGATATGATAGGATGGGGTTTTAAAGTATGGGAATATTATAGGATGGGATATGATAGGATGGGAATATGATAGTATGGGAAATGATAGGATGGGATAGTAAAGTATGGGAATATGATAGGATGGGATATGATAGGATGGGATATGATAGGATGGGATAGTAAAGTATGGAAATATTATAGGATGAGATATGATAGGATGGGATATGATAGGATGGGAATATGATAGGATGGGAAATTGATAGGAAGGGATAGTAAAATATGTGGATATGATAGGATGGGATATGATAGGATGGGATAGTAAAGTATGGAAATATTATAGGATGAGATATGATAGGATGGGATATGATAGGATGGGATAGGATAGGATGGGATATGATAGGATGGGATAGGATGGGGATATGATAGGATGGGATAGGATGGGAATATGATAGGATGGGATAGTAAAGTATGGGAATATGATAGGATGGGATATGATAGGATGGGATATGATAGGATGGGAAATGATAGGATGGGATATGATGAGATATGATAGGATGGGATATGATAGGATGGGAAATGATATGATAGGATGGGATATGATGAGATATGATAGGATGGGATATGATAGGATGGGACTGGATTGGATGGGACAAATTCTGAATCCTCATCAGGTTTTCCCAAGCTTTTCTATTTTCAGTGTGAAACTAATGAATCTGGTTCTGGAAATGTTTCTCTGCAGGCTTACAATGAGCAATGATGAGAGATTATTTTAGCAAAAAGATCAATGACAACGCCTGAAAGGTAAGTGTGACTGTGAAAGCTAAGGAATGAAAGGAGATACGTAACCCAAGGCGAGACAGTCATCTCATGCTCCCTCTACCAGTTAGTAAAAATACCCCACGTCATACACCGCCGATTTATGACCATCAAGTTATTAATAGTTAGAAATGCATACATTAAACAAAATGAGTAAAGGTAGCTTGAATTATGTATGTATTATGAAACGTGTTTAACTTCAGTGACTGCTAGGCTATGGGACTGGTTGTTCTGGGCCAATCATTATTACTCACCCACAACAACACTAGGGTTGGCAAGCAGACATAAAAGTCTGTTTTCCCAAGTTACTGATCTTGTGATTCCAATGATCTGATGGTCAGATGCACCCTGAAATGTATGTCTATTTCAAATCATGCCTTTTTTCACTATATTGAAAACAAATTTAGAAATGTGTGCATTTTATTTTAGGCCAATTTTCTTGCCATTCTGTTGGCTTTCAATGTTATCATAATTCAAAACATTAAAAAACTATTTTAAACAATAACAGATTGAATTTATGTTAAAATAAATTGAACAGTGATACCGGTGTAGTACAGTTTGGGGACACTAGGCCCTACCAGATGACTAGAATGGCCCCCTCTGGTGTTTGAGAGGGACATTGCATTGACCATGGCGTCACCTATCCCCTGGGGGATACCGCCATGTGATTTGTGGTGCTGCAAGACTGATGAAGTGCTGTTGCCACCCTGCTTCTTTAATAGATCAATTCTACATGTAGGAGTGGGCTTTATGAATGATGGAGACCTCCTCAAGTCATCCATACAGCTGCCCAAAGACACAGCCCTGGCCCCTGTAGCCCTCAAAGGCCGGAATAAAGCAATCACTCTTCCGTACAGGACGATGCATTACACAGTACACACCCACACAATGATACACACACACACTTCTGTATGTATGTCATTGAGATACAGTGTGTATATAACTCCTGAATATTTATCTAATTCAGTATTTCCAATCACACTGCTGAAAATAACCAGATAATTGTTTACAATAATGAATATACAATCTATTTTTCTTCTACTACTTTAGTTTAATTCTACTTTTTTAGTTATATCCAGTTGGGACTGATGTGCCTTCTTCTTATGAGAGAAGAGCACAGTCATAGTGCAATACACTCTGGTATGTCTGGATGGGCCCACAACTGGGTGCAAACGCATTAAGAGAGATCTGATGGTATTGAGGGATCACTGGCAACACTCCTCTGAAGGCTGAATAGCATCTTGAAACAGAGCGGCATCCATACAGTAGAATGTCATAAGTCCTGCCTCCTGTGGAGAGGTTGAAAGAGAAAAGTAGAGCGCAATGAATACTTGAGTGTTCTGGAGGCTATGGAATTGAAAGGCCTCTCCCCATTTTTTTCAGAAGATTTCAATAGAAGAAAGAAGCAGCGCATGCTTTTTAATCACAACTTTTAGATTGATTGGTTGAACTTATGTGTGCAAATCAATGCAACTCTGACAGACGTCCTCTTTTATGGTAATCTTTGTGTCGAGAACAAGGAGGAGAGCACAGAAAGGCTACCTCACGCACAAAGAGGAGCACACGAGCGTTCTACAAAAATAACTAAGAAACGATCATTTCTAAATCAGAAAAACCTGCCCTGATGTAAATTATATTGTTTGACACAATGTGAAACAGAGTTGAAATGAAAAGTGTTGTTTGTGCCTTTATCAAAGAAACAAATAGATTGTCCATTCTATCGGGAACATGTGTTTTATTTCATAATTCATCATGTTTTATGCCCATGATTCAAGGACATTTACAGAATTTGTAACACAATATGTAAATGTAATGTTCCCCCCATTGGGGTACAGTGGAGGTTATCTATAAGGTTGTATATAGGCTAGAAGGTATTTTATGTGCAGGTGTTCTACAGTCTCCTCCAACAAGACATAAGGCACAGATATTGGAGGAAAAGTGCATAGGATGCTGCAGTATTTATGGGTTAATCGATACCCCTTCGAGATGACACCATGTTCCTGTTACTTTCTGTCACCATGATGACTCACTAATTTTGGAGAGGATGCTTTCCCCGCCTCCGACAGGCCCTGAGACAGTTTAATTTGGCCATAAAAATGCCAATCAGCCAGTTACTTGTTTTTCCTTGGGAAGGTCATGATGAGGGTGAATCCATGGGAGAAAATATATTCACAAACTGCAACTAGACAATTCTAACCTCTGACGTCCCTTTTGGGTTGTAATTTCATGTTGTTAAAGTGACACTAAGGCTGAGACTGCAGCCACGGTGCTGTTAGAAGGGGGCATGGCCAGATCAGGGGGCTTAATGCTTTAATTTGTGTGTGTGTGTGTGTGTTTGTTTCCTTGTGCAGGCAATATTTTGTGTGTGTGTTTGGGCAATAATTGTGTGTGTGTGTGTGTGTGTGTGTGTGTGTGTGTGTGTGTGTGTGTGTGTGTGTGTGTGTGTGTGTGTGTGTGTGTGTGTGTGTGTGTGTGCGTGTGTATTGTTGACATGGGTCACCATTGGTCAAAGGCAAAAAGGGGAATCCAAGGACCTTACCCCCCTTGAAGGGTAGGGGAAATTAACATGGCCATGTAATCATTTTCCTAGTCCAACACCAAAAATGCATCTTTCCATTTTCAGTTGCATCCTTCCAGTGCCATAACTGTTAGTTAAAAACTGGTAGTTGACTAGAAAAAAATGCAGCACCATACTTTCTTTTAGTTTTCATATGCACTTTGATTATTATGAGGTTATTATAAAGAGGAGCATGCAATATTGTCACCTCTGACCACTTGCATATCTAGTAAATTGACTTCTATTCTATCTGAAAAGTATGTGTTATTGTAGTTATTTTATTCTATTATTTTCTACTCTAATTAAATGTTATATTATAGCCACATTTTGGACACACCTAATAATTCAAGTTGTTTTGATTTTTTTTTACTATTTTGGAGGTATAAAAATATAAAATATTTTTTTTAAGTTACATTTTATATTTGTGATTCTTCAAAGTAGCCACCCTTTGCCTTGATGACAACTTTGCACACTCTTGGCTTCACCTGGAATGCTTCTCCAACAGTCTTGAATGAGTTCCCACGTGCATGCCAGCAAACCCACTACACAACACTAAACAACACATTAATTGCACTATAATGGTGACAAACGGTGCCCACAAAATGTTAGGGCCTACATAAAGCTCTCCCGACAGCAGAGTCCCAACGGTAGAATCCCAACACCTTACCACTGCTACACCTGGCTTTCAGCTGAACCTTGTCTGGTAGCGAAATAGTTCATTCAGCCTCATTTACTGCCTTTTTAAAAAACACAGCTGATATGGCAGACTTGCTGAAACAAATGTGGTTTCTACTGACAATTGAGATGTACAAGCTATTGCATAAGAGAACAGCAAGAGGATAAGAGGCAATCCGGAATTTCGATTAAGATATTGATGAGCAACCGACGACGGACGTAGTCAATATAACTATTTGTTCAGCACTTTTGAAATGTACAGCGACAGAATTCAGAACACGGGCCTTTTTTACAGCATTCTCCCTGTACACCAAGTCAGAACCGTAGGATAAATAAAGGTGGCATATAAACAGACAATGAAAGCTCTTACATTATTCAATTATTACATTTACAATTATTACATTTCTCTATAGGCTATATGTGCACCACCAAGTTAGAAAAGTAGGCAAAATTAAGAGGTGAAAATAGACCAAACAATTAGGGTGAAGCACAATGAACGCCGTATGGGTTTTTGCGTGTCAAAAAAGATACATCATATAACACTATTTGAAGCGTTAAATAATATTTAGAATATATATTTCTATAATCTTTATTTAACTAGGCAAGTCAGTTAAGAAGAAAATCTTATAAAAAATCAGTACACATTTCTGCCTTGCATATTACATAATTTATGCAGCAGTATACAAGGTCCTTTGTGGGCAAATTTTGTCATCAAACTGTCATCAGTCTGGCATTCTCTGTATTTGTGGTGGGAACTCTGAAGAAAAAAAACACAGACACTCCATTGAATAGCAGGTTAGCGTTAGTGGTTTCTTTGAAACACTTGCAGTTAGCCACTGATTCCTTCCAAATGAGTCATTGTTGAATTTGTGATTTCCAACTTGTTGTATAACCTTTATGTCCAATGGCCGATGAGCACCGATATGTTTTATCTATAATTTCTCTTCATATGACAGGGATTAAAAAGGATTTGTAAATAGATTGTCGACTTGATGACAACTGATGATGACTGCTAGCTAAGACTTTGAAAGTAAGATGTTGACATGATCAGTCCAATCAAAGCTACTGTAGATATAATGTGATTTGACATAATTTTATCTGTGTCCAATGAGCCTTCTTGGAAGGGCACTTCTATTCTAAATCTATGGCAGAACCCAAAGGGCTCACATTCTTGATGTCTACCCTTACTAAAGGCGGGTGATGTAGTGTCCCCATGAGTGACAGAACACTGAGCCAATCATGGTGCAATGCTGAGCCAATCACAGTGCAATGCTCTTATTTTCTGCTGGCCTGCCCCACCACCACTGAAAGCACTGAGCTCGGCTGAAACACCTGCATTTTGGAGCTGCCTGTTTGTATGCGGCTTTATTAAATGCCCCACCTGACCTGAATGATGGGTCGCCACTGTAAAAGTGAATCGATTCTCAATTCCAGTGTGGTTCTAGAAACATAAATCCCTCTACTTTCATATCACATCAAAATAATTTCATAAATGCAAAATACACAATTACTTTACACTGTTTCAACACAGTTGCAGCCGAGAAGTATTTCAGTGTCTCTACGTTGGTTGCGTCCTTCTTTCGTTTACACACAGGTACGCAAATAGCTAATTAGCACAGGTAAGTCGTCCCTATTGTCTCCTATCTGTTTTCTGTAAACAATCACTGTAACATGAAAATATGTGGCAATGAGGGAACCCTAACCCTATAAAAGGTGTATCAATTTAAAATATATATATTTTTGTATTATCTCGCTGACATGAAAGATAAGGTCCTTATACTTCCAAAACCATACAGCAAGCAATGTGTGTTAGGCTACCGTCGCGGCTCTTCACAAAACTTCATCCAATGATTTATGTGTAATGGAACTGAGAGTTATGGTCAAGTGTAAAGAACATTGTAAACTTTAATTTGTATTGAATTTTTTATTTTACCTTTATTTTACCAGGTAGGCCAGTTGAGAACAAGTTCTCATTTACAACTGCGACCTGGCCAAGATAAAGCAAAGCAGTGCGACACAAACAACATAGCGTTACACATAGGATAAACAAACGTACAGTCAATAACACAATAGAAAAGTCTATATACAATGTGTGCAAATGTAGTAAGATTAGGGAGTTAAGGCAATAAATAGGCCATAGTGGTGAAAGAAATACAACACTGGAGTGATAGATGTGCAGAAGATGAATGTGCAAGTAGAGATAGTGGGGTGCAAAGGAAAGAAGAAAAAAAACATTACGGGGATGAGGTAGTTGGGTGGGCTATTTACAGATAGGTTATGTACAGGTTCAAAGATCAGTAAGATCGGGGCGGCAGTGTAGCAGTGTACCGAAAGGTTGCAAGTTCAAATCCCCGAGCTGACAAGGTACAAAATCTGTTGTTCTGCCCCTGAACAGGCAGTTAACCCACTGTTCCTAGGCCGTCATTGAAAATAAGAATTTGTTCTTAACTGACTTGCCTAGTAAAATAAAGGTAATAAAATAAAAAGTAAGCTGCTCTGACAGCTGATGCTTAAAGTTAGTGAGGGAGATATAAGTCTCCAGCTTCAGTGATTTTTGCATTTCGTTCCAGTCACTAGCAGCAGAGAACTGGAAGGAAAGGCGGCCAAAGGTAGGAATTGGCTTTGGGGATGACCAGTAAAATATACCTGCTGGAGCACGTGTTACGGGTAGGTGCTGCTATGGTGACCAGTGAGCTGAGATAAGGCGGGGCTTTACCTAGCAAAGACTTATAGATGACCTGGAGCCAGTGTGTCTGGCTATGAATTTGAAGCTAGGGCCAGCTAACGAGAGCATACAGGTCGCTGTGGTGGGTAGTATATGGGGCTTTGGTGACAAAACGGATGGCACTGCGATGAACTACATCCCATTTGCTAGAGTGTTGGAGACTATTTTGTAAATGACATCCCCGAAGTCAAGAATAGTCAGTTATACTAGGGTATGTTTGGCAGCATGAGTTAAGGATGCTTTGTTGCGAAATAGGAAGCCAATTCTAGATTTAATTGTGGATTAGAGATGCTTAATGTTGGTCTGGAAGGAGAGTTTACAGTCTAACCAGACACCTAGGTATTTATAGTTGTCCACATATTCTAAATCAGAACCGTCCAGATTAGTGATCATGAAGGTATAGGCCTAATGTAGACGAAACTAAAATTATGTCCCTATCAAAACGTAAACTGTTCTAATTACTAGTCGTGTTCCCACTGTAAACATACGTAACGTTAGCCCACACATTATTGACAGTAAAGAAAATAAGACAGACAGGCTCGTGTTATAATGTCCCTCCCCTCTCGAGGTGTAAAGTGGGTTTGCCCAGTCTCATGCTTTGAATGACGCTATCGTCTCGCTTTCGCTGAAGTTTGCCTGTTGCCTCGACAAGAGAGGATCCGAGGTGATCGCGTTTAACGCTGTTGATCATTACCTGTGGTCGCGCATAGGGGGACGAAAGACAGATAATCGCAGTTTTTTCCCGACTTGCTTCGTTTTTCTGTGCTATTTGGAAAAACAATGCTCTTAGCTTTTTTTTTACGGATAACACTCACTGTTTCGTGTATGAAGGCGTAATCGTTGTGTAGTGGAGTAGCTCTGATTCTGTGAGGCCAAAGATAACTATTCTTTGGGAAACCAAACATGCCGCGGAGGAAGCAAGAAGCGCCCAAGCGCGCTGCAGGTACGTAGGCTACTACGACGGGAATGGTTTTATATGTAGTTATAGCAGCTGAAAGATTTGTTCTCAAACCTCTGGATTTCCGTTTCCAGTATTTTTTTCCATAGGATTGCTAGCGCTTTCACTCGATGTATAGGCTAACCTGATTTGTAACACTAATGCGAGCCTACTATCCCAGGAGTAGCACGCTACTGTAACTATCCCTCGAATGTTGCCATTTGTTTCCCCAATGTACAAAGTAGCCATACTATTTTTCTCAGTAGCACTGATATCCGATAGCTACAGTCAACTTTCCTCTTCCCATTTTTCCCATGGATAGCTGACTTTCCCGGTAAACGTTAACTTACCATGGTGGAGGAATTAGAATATGGGAAACTGCTCAGTCTGCTATAACGGAATGCCCAAGGCGGTGCCAGAGCCTACTGTCTCTGTAGTAGGGTCTTTGTGAACATTTGAGCCAAGCGGCTAACTTTGGAATTGGGAGGTGGAAGAATGACCTCTCTTTTTTTTGGATAAAATAAACAATTGGGTACAGACAAAGGGATTATGTGGACTGGAAGAAGCTATAATCGACAGTTGCCATGTCTGATTTGACGGTTGATTGATTGGCTGTCATCCGGCTTTGATCTGTTCCTTCCCGATCTACATCAGGAATTCAGTCCACCATGTGATGCAGCCCCTTGACGTCACATTAAAACCACTTTGAAAGCATTGTGTACTTTTTCCTCCCTCTCCTCTGCAATGGTCAAGTGACTCACGAAAAAGCAAAGGGGTAAAGTGGTTTCACAGTCAGACATCACTGGCTGTATAACACACACACACACACACACACACACACACACACACACACACGGGGGGGGGGGGGGTTGTAAAAGGAGACGTACGCTATGTAATGGAAGGGAGGAATGGTTTGCTCTGTCAGACTGGCCGTCAGGACGGCTTTGTTTCATGTTTGATTTAATTCTCTCCTCTGACAGCCCCATTCATCAATGGCTTTAATGGTCAATCAGAGACAGGCTGAGTGAGTGCTCCCATTCTGTTTAGCCATACGCTGGCCCGGGCTTTTATTTCATCAGAATGCCCCTGCCTAATGTACACCCTCAATCTCTCCCAGAGAGAGAGAGGTTGGGGGGAGCACATAAAGAGTGACTGAAAGCTTTCTGATTTGAGATCAGTGGAATATCTTGTTTCTCCTCTTTTTCTTTCCTATCTGCTTGTTTTGTTGTCTCTGACGCAGGATCATGGCACGTTGTAATATAGACCCATTCTGTGTTAGTTGTGGAAATGTTAGGAAACTTTATTTTATTTCTTTGTTCATTCATTCATCCATTGATTCTCTTTGGGGTTTTTTAATCTCTTAGTCAGTGGGTCCCTTGCAGCTGCAAGTTATAAAGTTGTCAACTGTTCAGTTGCACACAAAGGGTGATGATGAATTGATTGCAGCACAGAAAATGGGGATGGAGAGAGAAAGGGATGACCGATGGTGGGTCTTGATTAGGGACTTCGGGAGAGAGCCAGCCCAAAGCAACCTTGAGACTTCCATGAAAACCTCTCTCTCTCTCTCTCTCTCTCTACCCCACTCCTTTCTCGGCCCCACTTTTCTCTCTGCCTTGTTCTTGGCTGGTAGAAAAAGCTAAGTTATTTCGCTAGCTTAATTAGAGTTAACCTAATTAGTTGGAAGGACTGATGGAGTCTTGACGGGCTTAATGATTGGAGATGACATGCCTTGGTGTGCCCGGCCCCAAACAACTACGATTGACACCACTTTGATGTAATCAAGTTGATATTACACAGTGCCTCGGTTCCCGGAGCAGCACTCACATTTGGTCGTGCTGTAACTCAATTTTCTACTGCAGGTGACAAATGGTCCAGTGTACCTGCATGGGTCAGGTTGAGTGCTCTGAAGACAGCCTAACAGGCGAAACTCAAACAGCTAGGGAGGAAACACGGGATGCATTCAAATGGCTTGTGATTGGCTTAGACTATAGGCCCAGGGGCTATGCTTTTTGCTTTTAAAGTATTGTAGTGAGTGTACTCTGTGTAGTGACTGGAGCCTAACAGGATGGCCCCTAGGTTAGCCTCCTCACAGTTAGTGGCTATATTTGGTGTGTGTGGGTGTTTCTATGGATGTGAGAGTTACTCTGTCCCAGCCAGGTATCGAGTCTCATACTCAGGCCAGCGTAGTGAAATCCAGGCCATTGCTCAAATCCAGCCTGTGCTCCAGTCGTGTGTGTGTGTGTGAGCAGAGCTAGCGACAGGAGGTGGGGTTTTGGTTTAGACTGGGCTCTATGGCTAGAGGTCTCCTGTTTCTGCAGGGTCAGAGTGGCAGCAATCAATCGTGTGTGCAGTTTGGATGGCAGGGGTAATGAAAGGAATGGCAGCCATAAAGTCTGCAGTGAGGAGGGTCAGTCATAGGTAGAGGTCGACCGATTAATCGGAATGGCCGATTTAATTAGGGCCAATTTCAAGTTTTCATAACAATCAGAAATCGGTATTTTTGGGCGCATATATATATATATATATATATATGATCATTTTTTCCTTCTATTAACTATGCAAGTCAGTTAAGATCACATTCTTATTTCCAATGACGGCCTAGGAACGGTGGGTTAACTGCCCTGTTCAGGGGCAGAATGACAGATTTTCACCTTGTCAGCTCGGGGGATCAAATCTTGCAACCTTACAGTTAACTAGTCCAACGCTCTAACCACCTGCCTCTCATTGCACTCCACGAGGAGCCTGCCTGTTACGAGAATGCAGTAGAAGCCAGGGTAAGTTGCTAGCTAGCATTAAACTTATCTTATAAAAACAATCATAATTATTAGTTATAACTACACATGGTTGATGATATTACTCGTTTATCTAGCGTGTCCTGCGTTGCATATAATCGATGCGGTGCGTATCATTGCAGTGCGTATCGTTGCGCCAATGTGTACCTAACCATAAACACCAATGCCTTTAAAATCAATACACAGAAGTATATATTTTTAAACGTGCATATTTAGCTAAAAGAAATCCAGGTTAGTAGGCAATATTAACCAGCTGAAATTGTGTCACTTCTCTTGCGTTCATTGCACGCAGAGTCAGGGTATATGCAACAGTTTGGGCAGCCTGGCTCGTTGCGAACTAATTTGCCAGAATTTTACATAATTATGACATAACATTGACGGTTGTGCAATATAACAAGAATATTTAGACTTAGGGATACCACCCGTTAGAAAAAATACAGATCGGTTCCGTATTTCACTGAAATAATAAACATTTTGTTTTCGAAATGATAGTTTCCGGATTCGACCATATTAATGACCAAAGGCTCGTATTTCTGTGTGTTGTGTTTATAATTAAGTCTATGATTTGATAGAGCAGTCTGACTGAGCGATGGTAGGCAGCAGCAGGCTCGTAAGCATTCATTCAAACAGCACTTTCGTGCGTTTTGCCAGCAGCTCTTTGCAAGCACAGCGCTGTTTATGACTTCAAGCCTATCAGCCTAATGGCTAGTGTAACCGATGTGAAATGGCTAGCTAGTTAGTGGGGTGCGCGCTAATAGCGTTTCAAACGTCACTCGCTCTGAGACTTGGAGTAGTTATTCCCCTTGCTCTGCAAGGGCCGCGGCTTTTGTGGTGCGATGGGTAACGTTGCTTCGAGTGTGGCTGTTGTCGGTGTTCCTGGTTCGAGCCCAGGTAGGGGCAAGGAGAGGGACGGAAGCCATATTGTTACACTGGCAATACTATAGTGCCTATAATAACATCCAATAGTCAAAGGTATATGAAATACAAATGGTATAGAGAGAAATAGTCCTATAAAAATACTATATTAACTACAACCTAAAACCTCTTACCTTGGAATATTGAATTCTCATGTTAAAAGTAACCACCAACTTTCATATGTTCTCATGTTCTGAGCAAGGAACTCAAACGTTAGCTTTTTTACATGGCACATATTGCACTTTTACTTCTCCAACACTTTGTTTTTGCATTATTTAAACTAAATTGAACATGTTTCATTATTTATTTGAGGCTAAATTGATTTTTATTGATGTATTATATTAAGTTAAAATAAGTGTTCATTCATTATTGTTGTAATTGTCATTATTACAAATAAAATTAATCGGTATTGGCTTTTTTTGGTCCTCCAATTATCGGTATTGGCGTTGAAAAATCATAATCGGTCGACTTCTAGTCATAGGCCATGGTTTCTCTGAACCCTTTTCGCCCTCTATCCCTCTTCTCTCGCTCCCCCCCTCATGCCTCCCCCCCCCTCATGCCTCCTCCTCACCCCATCCTCATCGTCACTCAACCATTGTCGTCATTGCAGAATCTCTTCGGCAGAAATGTGCTCAGATACTGTAGATTATCATTAGCGCACATTACACAAATTACTAAAATATACATTGAAATTGAAAACTCATGCACTCACTTACAAACTTGCTTCGAGACATATGGATTAGAGACCAACAGCTATTGTAGACAGACACATTTATATAGTGTCGAGATTGGAAATCACACCAAAACAAAACATTGTTTTTCTCTTTGGGTGACTGGGTGTTGTTTGTATGTGTGTGTTCTGTATATGTCATTACGGGAGTGAGGGGAGAACATGGGCTCGTAATTGTTCCACTAAACAATAGATAGGGCTAGACGGTGCAGGTCCGAGTCTTGAGGAAGTCTTGTTTGTTACACCACTCAGCCCATTGCTAATGAACGTTACTGTGGTTAGATTCCGGCGAGGTTGAGTCACGTCTGTGATGTATGTGTCTGATAAGTGCATACCTAATGAGTGCTACACGCCTGTCTGCCAGGCCGTGGAGGGGTGGGTGACAGAGTGCTTCCCACTGGTATTGACAGATGCCTTTTTGTTTTTGCCATAGGGCCTGACTCCATAAATCCACCCAGTGTAATGATAACAATGCCACCCTGAACTGCCAGTGAAAGAGGGAGGAGAGGTGGAACGGGCTCCTCTCCCTTTTAAACCCCACTTGACATATGTCAGACCATAGGGCCGGGCTCCAGAAAAGAAAAGCCAACCTTGTCACAGAAATAAACAACTTTCGCCATCCTCATATGTATGTCAGAGACCTCTGTCTGGACTGGAGTAGGCCTACGTAGGTACTTTATAAAAAAACGTCCCACCGTTTGTTGTTGTTATAGATGCAGCTGTGCTATAGTGACAATAGGAGCGGGTTCGCTCACTCAAACCCTCCCCCCCCCCGGGGGTAACGCGTCAGAGCCTAGTGGGATGTGTGCTCTTTTCAGGAAACTGAGCCCGCTCTGGTCTTCAGGGGTCCTGAAACCGAATCCAGGAGGAGAATAGCCCGGCCATGCCAAAAAGCCGATTTTCCTTTTCAACAGAGTCATTTATCACTGGCCCACCCTTTGCTCCTGACAAACTGACGTGTGTCATTTATCATACTGGCTTTAGCAGACACACAGGGAGGGGGTGAGGGAGATAATGAAAGAGGAGAGAAATAGACAGAGAGGACTGAGAGAAACAAAAAGAAAGAAGGACTGGAGAAAGAGGGGAAGGGTGAGTAGTGAGAAAGGGAGGAGCAAGAAGGAAAGAGACAGAAGAGAGCACTTTTAAAAGTTTTGCACAACAGTTTGGGACAGTACAAAGCACCTAGAGGGGATGGGGGAGGAGGACAAAGAGGTGTTTTTGGATGACAGAGGATTGAGTTACATGAGTTATGTTTTGATGAGTGACAATGTTTTTCCATGACGATCTCTGGATGTTTGTACAAATCTGAACAATATCTGGTTCTTGGATATGTGTGATATCTGTGTGTAATTACACCTTGTGTGCTGTGTGTAATGGGAGTATGTGTGTGTGTATCTGTGGCTGTGCGTGAGAGAGGGTGTATCTGTAGCCTAACTCTCTGATGAGCAGGCTGACGGGTATCACTCATGCTAGGCTGGCCTCAAAATGAACCCAAGCTGCTCTGCTCTCCTGTGGTCCTAACCGGGGATGCTTCTTTAAAAGGCAGATTAATGATGGATCCCAGGCTTATAGTGCCATTTATCATGGAGAATATTATTTAGGCTGGCCGTGTAGGGCTGTAACTGGAGAGCAGGACGAGCAGAGGCAGGGTGGAAAGCCTTAGACAGACACTCACTGTGTGATGGATGACCATGCTCTCTGCCTGAGTGTAACTAGACACCCGTGCCACAGCAGTTGGGCCGAATCAGATGGCCCAGCTATAGTGGATGATATGATGTTTATCCTTCAACTACACTACCCAGGTTTCTTTCCTTTGCCGGGAGGGTTCTTCCCTTTTGAAAGAGTAGATCCCAGTCTTTTAAACGAACAATGTGCTTGCAAAGCTAACAATGTGCTTGCAAACCATTTTGTGAGTGAAATTGGCTTTTTCTTCCTAGACGGTAAAAAAAGTGATGGTTCGTTTTAATGTATAATCAGTCAGTTGATAGTGTAGCGTAGATTAGAAATACAATGCATTTTTGACTGCAAACCCTTTTTGACTCTTTCCTGAGGAGGTCGTCAAGCGTCTGACCCATCGTGCTCCGTGCAGTTACACCACTATCACCAATAAGAGCTCCGTTAGAGGTCAAGGCAAGGCCAGCACCACTACCGCTTCCATTCTCTTCCACAAAGAGAGAAAAGGTTATTTTGTTTTTGTCCGTCTGTCTTTAGTTTCTCCCCCCCCCACACACACACACACACTGGTGATGTGTGATTTATGGTGGGCATCCATCTTAGGGTCGTCCATCACCACCTCGTTGCTAGGCGATCATCGCAACAGCTGTTTGTTGGGAGCGAAGTTGGCCCTATGTCCTGGCAGAGGCTTAGGTTCAGGCTAAGTCAGAGACAAGTGACCTGTGCTGGAGTCACCCCATCAGAACATTCATCTACAGAGCAGTTAACAAATGACCTATGGAGCTGGCTATAGTGGGGTGGACAAGCGAGATGAGAACAGATACAAGGAGGTAGGGGTTATGTGGGTAGAGCAACTGTAAGACAAGTGTACTGGAGTGGATAATATATCATCCTATCATACATGGTAGATCTTGAAGGATATATGATTGATGTAGAGCTGAAAGGAATAACTGGGTGATATGGGTAGAAAACTCTACAATTACTGGATAATATGTGACCCTATGTTATAGTGCGTGGTCTTGGCTGATAGGTTTGGGGTAGATCTGAGAGCACAGCTTTCCCGTAACGTAGAATTCTTCCACTCTGATGTTTGAACTTGTGAACCCATTGCCACTTGATTCTGAACCTGTGTAAGCTGTTTATGTAGTGTTCATTTGTTTATTTCCATTTATCCATCAGTTATTGTGCCTGGGTCAAGTTCTAAACACTTTGATAGGCCGAGAATATAACATCTGAAACGGTCTCTCTCTCCCTTCCAATCTTTTTGTGTGTGGAAGATTGTAATGTTTTAACTGTACCCGTTTGAAACCAATACAGCTCAGGTCCTAAAGGTCTGTATATACAGCTGCCTGTTGGAGGTACAGTCATTAAACAACAATGCAGCTTTCTGGGAGCACAGTACAGTTTAATATATATGCCTGCTCAGCCTCTCTCTCTCTTCCCCTGCTTTGACATGGTACAGCCCTAAGGCTTGCCTGGAGCGAGAGGGATATCTCTGATTTTTCGTATCTCCCAGAGTACACATCCTGCACTACAATCAGCGGACAATGTGTATTACCTCGTTCATTAGGGGCTAAAAAATAGGAACAGAGATGTACAGTTACAATAGACTGTCGTGAGCATCTCTATCTGAGCGACCAGGCGCAGGCACATATTAGTAGTGATGGGGGAAAAAAATCTATAGTTAGATATCGGCAAATTATTTTGGACCATATTATATAGATACTTTGACTCCCAAGTATCGATTTGTAAAATGACAATAATAATTGCTAGGTAGTGGTAGCTAGCGCTAGTCTGCTGTACATGTGACAAAACTATAGGATGAAAAACACAGGAATTGTTTTCTCCATCTTCTTTTTAAATGGTGAGCCAAGCTGTTTTCAGTACTTTTAGTTCTGACTGATCAAAACTAATTTTCTCATGCTCTCTCTTGTCTCTTTGCAGCAGCCATATAATGAGCAATATGTTTGGAACATCCGATCACAATAAGATTGCAGTATTGAATCGCAATACATATAGAATCATGGGAATCGCAATACATATCGTGATAGTATACATATCGTGATAGTACCGTATCATGCGGTCTCTGGCAATTCCCATTCCTACATATAGTAAATCTTTTTCTTGAGGGTGTGACTTATGACACCTGTAGCCTATTTGTTCTGACAGTGAGTGTCATTTCACCTCATCCTGCTTCCTCCTTCCTAGCAACAGAGACCACGAAGGGAGCACCACTGCTAGAGCAAGGAGTGGTTAGCCTAGCATGACAAATGCTAATGGAATAAAGACATTTCAATGAGTATAATACTCTCCTCCTTTACCCACTAATCTCGGGACAGTTTAACAACCAAACAAGACTGTTGTATGAAATGATTCCCTTCTTCTAAAGCCTCTACTCAGTTGACTGCTGGGAAACGAGCTAGTGGAAGTCAGTGACTTGCGGTTGTGTGATTGAGGCAGAAGTGGTTTCCTGCCTGGAGGTTCTAAGTGTTTTAAGGCATCTTCCTGTCGGTAAGCCCCCCCCCCCCGCCGAGGGGCTGTGTTGCTTTAAGGGCAAGAGGTCCCAGTTAAAGAAAACATCAGGAATAAGAAACTACTCCGCTGTGTAGTGAGGCCCCGTTTAACTCTCTGCGCTCTCGGTACCCTCCCTGTGATCTAGCTATGATCATAACTCTACCGTAGACTGTTGTTCCTTACCACCTCAGGATCCTCAAAAGATTTTTCCTTTTTAAATAACCCTTTTTTTTTCACACCTACCTATTTTTCCAGTTACCCTGAAAGCAGTATATGGTGCAGAATAGATTAATCTACAGTTTGGATTTGTTTAAATAGCCACTCCTAACTCGAGCTAGCATTAGCCAATTCTAACCGGACAACCCTAGCCTCCTTGCTGTAGAGCTGTTGTTGTTATGTGGTACAGTTGCAGAATGAGAGCGTTTAGTGATGCTAGATGATGATCTACGTCTGCAGCTCTAGGCTAGGCGGTGGTTGGACCACCAATGAATATAATACTCCTCTTCTCCCCCCTCTCCCACATTTCAGCTGATCTCTGCTCAGCTCCTGTAGCTAGCTGTAAGCTGTTACAGTATGTCATGAAGTGGTTGTAGTGCAGACTTGGGTAGTAGTGTCTTGATTACACATCCTGTTTACCCCGGTTTTGTGTGTGTGATTTGGCTCCTAGCTCTACTGTTTCCCCAGCTGTGTAGGATGACTGAGGAGGTTAGTTGTGGAGGGAGCAGGGGACTGAGGGGCAACAGAGATTCCCCCAACACCCTTACCATTCTTATAAATTGATAACTTCAGATTGCATGTTTTGTTTTCTTTCAACATCAATAAAAATCTGGTTGTAGACTAAATCGTGTCTTGCTTCCTTCTCTCGACAAGCTTTCCCTTCCAGACTGTGACTATATGAATACTGATGATGAACTAGGGTGTGTGCCTCTTACTTTGAGACATGCTCTGCTTTGATTATACCATCTACCGTCAGAGAGGGCCTGGTTTTGGTTCTATTACTGTTGTTGTAGCTTTTTACCCCATGTCTCTGCAGCTTTCTATCAAATGATCTATCCTTCCGCGTCTGCGGCCCTAATGTTTATGAAATTGATACTCCACAGGAATGCCGTGAGCACGCCAAAGATGTCACTGTCTTTTCTCATCGCCTGTATGTGTGTGTTGCAACCGACCACAGACTATATTTGTAGGGTTGAGTTTGTGTTCGTGCAGGATGTGTTTCTCTACATGTGAAAGATTTGTGTGTGTGTGTGTGTCTGCTGGTCTTGCTATTTCTGTGTTCTGGTCTTGCTATTTCTGTGTGAAGCGTGACTGAGATGTGAAACTCTCTCCCACACTAAGTCCAAAGTGCAGCGTTTGGCAGATTTTAATCATGATGAAGCCCACACAACCACTATTAGCAAATACACCACCCAGATACTTTAGAAAAAACAGGTGTTAGCTAGAACCATAAAGGGTTCCTCAGATGACAAAGCTTCCATGTAGAACCCTACCCCACCACAAATAACCTTTTTAAGAACCCATGAGTGTAGCCATCTTAATTATCCATCCAGATGTATTCTTATTTCTTAATAATCCATTCTGTTTCTCAGAATGAACCCACAAAACCCATCATACTTTATTAGTGTGATAAATCACCTCTGTTGTCAGTCAAGCCAGGGAGAATAATTGGATGGTGGTTGTCACCCACAGTGATGGATGATCAGTCATTGGGGATCAAATTAACAGATAGTGCTCAGATGTAATGGCTGTTTGGCATTTTAAATTGCCTGGGACCGTTGGCTGCTGGTCGGCCATTTCTGTTTTGTTTTTGTGAGGCCCTTTGGGCCACCTTTTTAGTCTTGCTTTCTTTGGCTGTCTTGACTTCACACTTATGAACAGTAACCTACAGTAGGTTGTATGTGTCTGTATTTAAAAAAACATTTGTAAAAAAAATTAAGGACCTTGAAATTGGGATATTTTTATGCAACAGTAAGAAAGAATGGCTAGATGACTGGTTCACTTTCACCAAAAGTGGTCATATAAAGATAGAACAGAGATTTGAAGAAATGCGTGAGACATGTTCATGATAGGTCAAGACTATAAGAGCGACTTAAGGACTCGTTCAACCTGCCTGCTAATGCCAGAGTCATAACCTCAGTGATTAAACCTGACATCTGTGTCCAGATGCTCTGTATACATTAACATAGCTACCTCATCCTGACTGTATTTCCTCCTTCAAATGAGACACTCGCACAAACACCATCCGGAAGAGGAGAGGGAAAAAACGACCAAGATATCTTCCCTGCCGGTTTGCCTGCCGAGCGGTGAGCGATTTACCTCCTCCTTTCACATTATCATAATTGTGTCCAGGACATGGGAGGCCAGGGAAGTGATCATGTCATCTTATTTACAGCCTGTTTGGCTCTCTTTACGAGCGCTGTGCCAGGCCCTGCCAGGCGCACATCGCCCGGTGACATCTTTTGATCAGAGCTGTCGCAGGCGATCAGCAGAGACTGGCAGTTAATGGATACCCAGTGACAAACCAAATCTACGGGCAGGATGGGAGACTAGGCCACACCTGTCAGGTCCCCATTAGACTGGCCCTCTGTGGGGCTGCCTGCCTGCTGACACTCACCACCCCCAGGGCCCACATCAGACCAGCACCACCCGCTTCCTGCCCTGAGATTGGCTGTTAGCACTGGAAATGGGAGTTATTCCAGCAATTACTTTTTTTGTTTAGACTGGATGTTTTTGTGTGTAGGGGATGTGGGATTCGAAGTGGATAGTATGGGTGGGCTGGTGGTTGGTTGGATGGGTGGGCTGGTGGTTGGTTGGATGGGTGGGTGGGATGGTGGTTGGTTGGATGGATGGATTTGCTGGGTGGGGGGTGGTTGGTTGGTTGGTCGGGTGGGCTGGTGTATGGGTGGGTTGGATTGGCTGTTGATTGGTTGGTTGGCTGGGCTGGTGTGTGGATGGATGGATGCATGGGTGGGTTGGATTTGCTGTTGGTTGGTTGGCTGGGCTGTTGTGTGGGTGGGTTGGTTGGATGGATGGACTGGATTGGATGGGCTGGTTGGTTGGTCTGTTGGTTGAATGGATGGGTGGGTTGGATGGGCTGTTGTGTGGATGGGCTGTTGTGTGGGTGGGCTGGTGGTTGGATGGATAGATGGGCTGGTGGTTGGTTGGATGGATGAGGACTGAGGGAGGGGTCGGTGTCTGTGTCCCCTGTGATTTGTCAGGGCCAGGCACCCATATCACACACACTAACAAGTCACCTGTCTAAGGTGAGCTGAAGGCACACACATGCAAAGTGACCTGTCCCTTATGTGTTGCCGCTGTCTCCTCCTCAGCCTCACACTCTTCTTCGCTCTGTCTTTCTCCCTCCCGCGCTTTCTCTCTGAGGAAATGTCTCTGATGTCCTGATACTGTGTTTGTCTAATACCAGCACCTGGGACATACAGGGAGACTGCTACAAAAACCATTCCTGCCCTGTCTGCAATATGGATGGGCTGTTGGTTGGATGGTTGGGCTGATGGTTGGGCTGTTGGTTGGATGGATGGGCTGTTAGGCGGTTGGATGAATGGGCTGTTAGGCTGTTGGTTGGATGAATGGGCTGTTAGGCTGTTGGTTGGATGGATGGGCTGTTAGGCTGTTGGTTGGATGGATGGGCTGTTAGGCTATTGGTTGGATGGATGGATGGGCTGTTAGGCTGTTGGTTGGATGGATGGGCTGTTAGGCTGTTGGTTGGATGGATGGGCTGTTAGGCGGTTGGATGAATGGGCTGTTAGGCTGTTGGTTGGATGGGCTGTTAGGCGGTTGGATGGATGGGCTGTTAGGCGGTTGGATGAATGGGCTGTTAGGCTGTTGGTTGGATGGATGGGCTGTTAGGCTGTTGGTTGGATGGATGGATGGGCTGTTAGGCTGTTGGTTGGATGGATGGATGGGCTGTTAGGCTGTTGGTTGGATGGATGGATGGGCTGTTAGGCTGTTGGTTGGATGGATGGATGGGCTGTTAGGCTGTTGGTTGGATGGATGGATGGGCTGTTAGGCTGTTGGTTGGATGGATGGATGGGCTGTTAGGCTGTTGGTTGGATGGATGGGTGGGCGGTTGGTTGGTTGATTAGATGGGTGGGCGGTTGGTTGGTTGGATGGGTGGGCTGTTGGTTGGTTGGATGGATGGGTGGGCGGTTGATTGGGCGGTTGGATGGATGGGTGGGTGGTTGGGTGGGTGGGTGGTGGGATGGGCGGTTGGATGGGTGGGTGGGTGGTGGGATGGGCAGTTGGTTGATTGGGCAGTTGGATGGGTGGGTGGTTGGGTGGGTGGCTGGATGGGCTGTTGGGTGGTTGGATGGGCTGTTGGGTGATTGGATGAGCTGTTGGATGGATGGGCTGTTGGGTGGTTGGATGGGTGGGCGGTTGGGTGGGTGGTTGGGTGGGTGGTTGGTTGGATGGGCTGTTGGGTGGTTGGTTGGATGGGCTGTTGGGTGGTTGGTTGGATGGGCTGTTGGGTGGTTGGTTGGATGGGTGGGCTGTCGGTTGGTTGGATGGGTGGGCTGTTGGTTGGATGGGTGGGCGGTTGGTTGGATGGATGGATGGATGGATGGGCGGTTGGTTGGTTGGGCTGTTGGTTGGTTGGGCTGGTGGGTTGGATGGATGGGCGGGCGTGCGGGCGGGCGGTTGGATGGATGGGCTGTGGGTTGGTTGGATGGGTGGGCTGTGGGTTGGTTGGATGGGTGGGATGGGCTGTTGGGTGGTTGGTTGGATGGGTGGGCTGTTGGGTGGTTGGTTGGATGGATGGATGGATGGGCTGTTGGTTGGTTGGATGGATGGATGGATGGATGGGCGGTTGGTTGGTTGGATGGATGGGCGGTTGGATGGATGGATGGATGGGTGTGCTGGTGGTTGGTTGGATGGTTTGGTGTTTGGGATGGTGGATCAGTGTGTGCCGAGTCAGTATGCCCATCTGCATCTATATCTGTCATAAGTATACAAGATGTTCCAAGTATCTTTGCTCATTGTTTTGGAGATGTAGTTTTTTTGGGGTGGGGGAGTTGAGTCCAGAATGAAGTGGACAGAAAGGGAAGGGGCACAGGGAGGAGGCTGGTGACACGGCCTTCACTGAGACATTTGTGCCACTTAGCTGTGTCAGAGTGACGGTGTGTGGGGGACAGTCTGTCACTACAGGGGACCGTCTATCTCTGAGGACGGGAGGGGGGCACTGCGGGAGGGGTCTGTGTTCCCTGTGATCTGTCAGGGCCAGGCACCCATCACACACACTAACAAGTCACCTGTCTAAGGTGAGCTGAAGGCACACACATGCAAAGTGACCTGTCCCTTATGTGTTGCCGCTGTCTCCTCCTCAACCTCACACTCTTCTTCGCTCTGTCTTTCTCCCTCCCGCGCTTTCTCTCTGAGGAAATGTCTCTGATGTCCTGATACTGTGTTTGTCTAATACCAGCACCTGTTGGCGACATACAGGGAGACTGCTACAAAAACCATTCCTGCCCTGTCTGCAATACTCATAATCCACTTCACTCTTGATAATCTGTTGTGACTGGCTTCAATCTAGATGACATTGAAAAATGTCATTCTAACATTTACCTAGTCAGTAACACTTTATTTTAAGGGTCCATAATAAAACATTTACAAACATTTACAAACCGTGTACACACCATTTAATAATCATTACTCCCACATTTGTAAATTTAGTAAGATATTTATTCACACGTGTGTGTGTGTGTGTGTGTGTGTGTATATATATATATATCTCCTTAAACATCCTGTGTTGACAGGAATGTCTACCAATGGCATGCCCATTTTTTTGTGAGAAATTAGTGGCCATTCAAAACATTTATAAACCATAAATGGCACTCACTTTAGGGACTGCAAAAATGCTTTACTAATGATTAGTAAATAGTTTCTTAATGTGGGAATAATTATGAACAAATAGTGAACACAGAATTCATAAATGCTTTTTAAATGGTTTATTGCGGACCCATATAGTCTTATCGTCATAAATCCAGCTTCCCTTTTTTAGTAATGAGTGAAACTTCCTTGTTAATGTGGATGGCATGTGCATGTAAGGAGACAGAGGCAGATGAAGAGGCGTCACACATATTAACTGACAGATGGAGGTTGATCCAACACATTTATTACCCCAGAGGAGAATGCCACGGCGCGATTGGGCTTCATTAATTTCAGATTCAGCTTTCATTTCAAGCTGTTGTGCCCTGAGATAAATAAAATGGCACATTATGTTTTTGCCAAGATTACTTTTTTCCCCACCATAAACAAAGTAAAGGTGAAATGAGCATCAGTAAGTTATACATGTGGCTGGGGTAGTATATAAACACTGGCTTGCCTTTGGAGGAAAATAACACCTTAACGGTTGATGAGGTGAAATGGGATGACTGTCATTTCTCAACTTGGCTTTAACTCGGATCCCTCACAGATGGCTCATTTATTCCTGCGAGACCTCAGGCACCTGTAGAAGATAAACTTTCTCTATAGTAGTTCTACTAACACTGTATTCACTGGCCTTAATATAACTCGCTCTATTTTCTGTTTTCCCTCCAGCCTACTCTCCAGAGGAGATGAAGGAGGAGGTGGAAGAAGAGGATGTGGACTTTCCAGAGGAGGTAGAGAGCTCAGAAAATGACCTTCTCACCAAAGAGCCACTGGGTGACCAGGACTCCATTGCTGGGGCTGAGCTCTCTGCTCAGGAGATGGACAGTGAATCACACGTGAGCGAGGCCAGCGACCCCCTGTCAGACTTTGAGACCGCCTCAGTCAAATCTGAGGGGCCTTCCAAAGAGCCTCTGAACAGCGCAGGGGTGAGGGTAGGGACCCCCTCGGGCCTGGACACTCCCTTGGCGCAGGACACCCTGGAACAGATGAAGGCAATCTACTCCAGCTTCCTGACAAACTCCTATTGGTCACCCCTGAACTTTAACTCAACCCTGACACAGACACCTGTGGAGAAGCCACCACGGACTAGCAGCACTAGCAGTAGCTGCAGCAGCAGTAGTTATGACTGGCACCAGTCCGCAGTGGCTAAATCCCTGCAGCTGCAGGCTTCTCAGAGCCTCCACAACCCTCCTCCCTCAGAGCCCAGTATCTTCAGCACAGTGCAGCTCCACAGGCAGAACCCCAGACTGTACGGCAACATCTTCACCGGGGCCAGCAAATTTCGCTGCAAGGGTTGCAGTGCTGCTTACGACACCCTGGTGGACCTCACTGTGCACATGAATGATACGGGTCACTACCGCGATGACAATCACGACAGGGGAGCCAATGGGGCCAGGGGGCGCTGGTCCAAGCCTCGCAAGCGCTCCCTGCTGGAGATGGAGGGCAAGGAGGATGCCGCGAAGGTGCTGAAATGCATGTACTGTGGCCACTCCTTCGAGTCCCTGCAGGACCTGAGCGTTCACATGATCAAGACCAAACACTACCAGAAAGTGCCTCTGAAGGAACCCTTGGCCCCTGTGGCAGCCAAAATGATCTCAAGGAAGAGAGGCCCACTCTCTGGGAGCCTGGACCTCCCTGGCTCTCCACGCTCAAGAGAGGTGACCCCCAAACCCAAAGCCTTTGTAGGTAGTGACCACAACATCCCATCCAACAAGGCTTCCAACCCCTACATCACCCCCAACAACCGCTTTGGCCACCAGAACGGTGCCAGCTATGCATGGCAGTTCGAATCTCGCAAGTCCCAGATCCTCAAGTGCATGGAGTGCGGGAGTTCCCACAATACACTGCAGGAGCTGACCGCCCACATGATGGTGACGGGTCACTTCCTCAGGGTCACCAACGGCAACCTCCCTAGTAAGAGAGGTAGGCCAGTCCCAGAGGCCACGTCCCCCAGCCCTGTACAGGCCACACCCACCAATGAGGAGCAGGTTCAATCTATCCCATTAGCTCCTTCTACATTCTCCCCTCCTCCACCCTCTGCTGTATCACCCCCGGCTATCTCCCCTCCTCTCAAAGACATTAAGAAAGAGGAGATGGAGGAAGAGTTTACCCAGGACATGGTTAGCCATGACAAGCAGGTGTTGAACGGGGACGATGAGGTGGAGGAGAAGTTTGACATCTCCACCAAGTATAACTATCTGACTGAGGAGGACCTGAAAGAAAGCCCCAAAGGTGGCTTCGACATCCTCAAGTCCCTGGAGAACACCGTGACATCAGCGATCAACAAAGCCCAGAGTGGTAACCCCAGCTGGGGGGGATACCCCAGTATCCACGCTGCCTATCAGTTCCCCAACTCCCTGAATATGCCCCAGGGTAGCCCTGAGAAGAGCTCCCCTGTCAAGTACCTGTTCAATGGAGGGGAGGGGGGGCTTTCCTCACTCAGCATGTCCCAGTCCCCGATCTTCCCACCCGATAGTCAGAGCTCTGCCCTCCCCCACCTCAACAACTTCCAGGCCATGGAGGAGCTGGTGAAGAAGGTGACAGAGAAAGTGGCCAAAGTGGAGAGGAGGGTAAAGAGCGAGGTGTCCCCCAAGAAAGAGGTGAACCTCTCACCCTGTAGCAGTGAGGGGTGGGAATCGACTGGAGCAGACTCACCCCGAGAGTGGAGGTCAGTGACCCTGGCTAGCAGCGACAGAGGTAGCCATAGCGACAAGGTCTCACCGTCCGAGAGAGAGCGCATGAGAGAAATGGTCCAATCGCCTGCCTCCGCTTTGAGCTGCAGCACAGCCTTCATAACAGGCCACAACCCTCTGGAGCAGCCCTTTGTTAACCCTTTAAGTGCCCTTCAGTCTGTGATGAATATCCACCTGGGGAAAGCAGCCAAGCCCACCCTGCCCAGCCAGGACCCTCTCAGTCTGATGTCCAGGCTGAGCCAGAGTATGGCCGAGAGGGCCGCCGTGGCCACTCCCCCCACGCACAACAAAAAACACCCAGTGCCCGTGGCTCATAGTAGTGTCTGTCAGTCCAGTGATGACCAGCCCATGGACCTGACCAAAGGGAAGAGTGATCGAGGTGGCTCTATTGGCTCTGCTCCTCTGACGCCCTCCTCAACAGCCTCCTCCATCTCCCCTTCCTCAATGGTGATCCCTGCTAAAATGACCGTGGTCTCTCCCTTCACATCCAGCAGCCCTCACCATGAAAATGCCCTGTCGGACATCTCCGACATGTTGAGGAACCTGACACAATCAGCACACCACATCTCCATGCCTCCCTCACGGACCAGGATCACGGAGCGGGTCACAGACATGGTGGGCTCCACCACCGCAGAGGATGCTGAGGGGTCCATGGCCAACAAGAGGAAGGGGCGTCAGTCCAACTGGAACCCCCAGCACCTGATCCTCCTGCAGGCCCAGTTCTCCTCCAGCCTCAGGCAGACGTCCGAGGGGAAGTACATCATGTCTGACCTGAGCCCCCAGGAGAGGATGCACGTGTCCCGGTTCACTGGCCTTTCCATGACTACCATCAGCCACTGGCTGGCCAATGTCAAGTACCAGCTGAGGAGGACTGGCCGAACCAAGTTCCTCAAGAACCTGGACTCGGGCCACCCAGTGTTCTTCTGCAGCGAGTGCGCTTCACAGATCCGGACCCCCACTGCCTACATTTGCCACCTCGAGGCCCACCTGGGCTTCAGACTGAAGGACCTGGCCAAGCTCTCCCCCAAACAGACCCTGAGGGACTCCTTGAAGGGTGGGTCTGATAAACTGCCCCAACCGGACCCCTTCCTCCTCTCTTCTCCACCCTCCTCCCAGTCACTGGAGGAGGGCAGTGGGACTGTGTACCGGTGCCAGCTGTGTATCCGTAAGTTTGCCAGTAAGCATGCCATCAAGCTCCACCTCAGCAAGAGCCACGGGATGTCCCCGGAGGACCACCTGCTGTATGTCTCTGAGATAGAGAAACACTAGAAGTAGAATTGTCATTACATTATAGAAACACTTGAGTGCTGCCAGCATTGGACATACTGGAATATACGCTGTAAAAAAAAGAAGAGAATTTACAAAGGAAAAAAGAAAACAAATTAAGTGTGTGACAAAAATGCACAATGATGCCATTAACTACTGTTAAGTGTCAGCACATGGTATTTACTTCCATGGCCTTTGCTTATCTGTATTTTCCTCTATTTCAAAACACATTCATTTCATATGTTGAAGATATAGGTCATGAATATTCAGCTTTTAAAGGGATAGTTTGCTCAAATTGCAAAGTTACATGTTTCCTTACCTTTTACCGTAAGTTGTCTATTGACCAGGAAGGACCACGATACACACTTAAGATTTGTTTTCTTCGCTGAAGGTTAGGAAACATTTAAGTCGTTTTGGGTAAGCTCTCCCTTTGGAAAGTATAGTAATTTCAGTTTTATGACAATGTATTTATTTTGTGAAGTATCGATACATTTGTTGAACTGCATGTATGCATTGACAAGTTAACAGTTCAAAACAAATTTGGTGCGTCAGTTTTTAGTTGGTCCATTTTTACTGTAAGATACCTGGCAAGAATGTGGGATTTGCTCTTTCTGAGAATTTGCCAAATGAATTGACAACATAGTAAGTAGTCTGTTACATCACATTTTATATGATTTTTATATACAGTTTGTGTTGCAGATCTGTCAAATCTGCCACATTGCTTATCATCAAGTCAGGGGACCTCAAAATCCAGGTCTATGTAGAAATGTACATACAGTATATAGGCTTACCACTTGCTGTTATGCATACTTGTTATATTTCCTCATTTAAGAGGACTATGACTATCCACTGGTGCAGAGCCTTTGAAGAAGACTAACATGAATATGTTTTGCACAATAGTTTTCTAAATGTTATTTGATAAAACAAAATATATAAAATGGAACGTTGTTCATGCCCTGTTGCTTCTATTATTAAATTGACTTAAATTGCTTCACGCAACTGTTGTTTCTTCAAATATCACAAATGCTTTTAACACCTTAATTTATTCTCTTACCCAGTCCCAAAACGCACTACAGAAACTAGATTCTGCATCCACAACAACACTGTTAGTTACTGCAGACAGAGCCTTCAGATCTGTGTAGTAGACTGTATTGTCTGCGCAGGCCAACCAAGCTGCATGTGCGAGCTAAGAGCAGGGTGTGTTGCACTGAGGAGTCTGCCAGGTGCTGTGTGCTGCATGTCAACCACCAGATGATCCTGAAACAAGCCACTGGAGGAGAGCGCAACAGCAGGCTGAGTGGGCTGATTACAACCAGGCGTCAATGTCATTACCATGAGGCAGCTCGGGGCACAGGAGCTGGGACATCACTGGTTAATGGTCATGGCAGACATACAGATGATCCTCACAGCCAGACTTACACTTAGCAGTTGCATCCCTAAGCAGCTAGGACATGAAACAAACTCCTATTCTGTCTCATGAGGTACTGTAATTTACAACAGACTAACTGCTAGGTCACACTGCATCCTTGAGGCCATGAATAAAGTGAATATACACACTGTTACCAAATGAATGCAGAGTTTGTTATTATGGTATCAAAAGAATGTCACATGCGCAGAATACAACAGGTAGACCTTACCGTGAACCGCTTACTTACAAAAATATCCAAAAGTAACAAGAAAATGACATAAGGAGGCTATATACAGGGGGTACCGGAACACAAGTCAATGTGAGGGGGTACAGGTTAGTCGAGGTAATTTGTCAAGTGACTATGCGTAGATAATAAACCGCAAGTAGCAGCAGTGTAAAAACAAGGGGGGTCAATGTAAATAGTCCGGGCGGCATTTGATAAATTGTTCAGCAGTGTTATGGCCTGGGGGTAGAAGCTGTTAAGGAGCCTTTTGGTCCAAGACTTGGTGCTCCGGTACTGCTTGCCGTGCGGTAGCAGAGAGAACAGTCTATGACTTGGGTGACTGGAGTGTTTGACCATTTTCTTGGGCCTTCCTCAAATGCCTTTTGTATTATTTTAAAAATATTTTTTAAATTCTGACACAATGCTACATTGACAAGCTACAACATATTTCTTTATTGGTCTAAACTGAGTGATCTGGCTTTGAGTTGGCTTGGTTACTATGGTGAGTGATGCAGTTGCCCAGACTAACCCCCTGTTCTCTCTCCTCACTCACAGAGGACAGTCTGCTCAAGCAACACACCATTTACTCTTTTAAATCTCCTCTCGCTTCAGTTCCTCTCATCCGGGAACACATTAATTAACACACACTGTCCTGAACCTGTCTTCTCACACAAACTCATTACCGCCTCAGACTTTTGGAATATGTTGTGATAACGTTGCATGGGGACCTTGTGAGCAGTCACTTCAGACTAGCTGAGTAAAGCCTCTAGCTAATAAAGACTGACCATTGAAAGATGGGGCGTAACACGTCATTGATTATAGTATAGTTCAGCAGACAACACTGTTGTGCAGAACATACGACTGAGGACATGAACATGTATACAGTATTCTGTGACTTAAAGGTATATGAATCTGAGTGTTTGTTGTTAATGCCTTAGGAATTGATGGGTGAGTGAATCGTATTGACTTCTTGGAGAACACGGCTAAGATTTTGGGGCGAAGATAAGATAATTGACACTATGGGGGTTAATGAGAGGCTTGAGGAGAAAGTCCTAAATTATTGGACTTCTGTTTGAATGAGCATTAATACAGACCGTTAGGTAGGCTAAGCAACTGCCTTAGCCCTTGAAAAGTGACATTTCAGGAGATTGAGGAGAATGATTCTAGATGGTTTTATATTGTAGAAAGTAATTCAGATGAGATGAGATGTCTCTTCTTTGTCTCGAGGATACCCGAGCCGAGGAAAGGGATAGCCGATGCCACGCCTCACTGATCCCAAAACAAAGTCACTCAGCGTCGTGCAGGCGGGTGGAGAGAGAGAGGGAGAAATGAGTCCCCTCTCCTCCTCCAGAGAGGCCCATCAGCTCTTGTCATCTCTCTAATGAATATCAGTTAAATTGCTCTGTGTGTATCTGACGAGTTGGGATGTCAATGTGATTTGTGTTAGTGTGGCGGACGGACAGGCCCAGACTAATGAAAGGAGAGCATCAGAGCCATCACACCAATCTGAACAGAGAGGCTGACTGACAGGGCAGACAGCTCAGTGTTTTAGGAAAACAAAATGGCTGCCATTGTTTCAGGGGGTTGATTTGGATCGAGCCATGGATACACTGCACCGGTCTCAAAATGCTAGTGATAGTGTAAAATACTTGGTGTATATTTCTGTATATATGCATGTCTAAATCCATAGAGATAAAACTGTCTAAATCATTCTTGAAACCAATTACATTGTGGGCCATTGATTCAATGAATGTGTTGTTATTATCTGGGCCAAGTAACATTAAAATATTTATATCAGTCCCTTCAGGATTTTGCAGGGATCTTTTGTGAGATTTGCAAGCAAAAATGCTTGATGTTACTGGGCAATTCTGACATTTTGCATGGCAATATGCAATGATTTTGTCAAATTCATCGCGAAAAGGCGCTGACTGTAAATGTGAGATGGTTGGTTGAAATTGCAAGCCCTCTGTTTGTATTGCGGAGATGGGTCCGTTTTATGTGATAACATTGCGATGATTTTACTGTTTTATGCTGAAATAGTGCATTGATTGGTAGTAGTGCCGTCACATAGTGCCGTCACATAATATAGAGTGGACTGTTGGTGAAAAAAAGGAGTCCTGGAGGGACTGATTTAAATCAAATCAAACTTTATTTGTCACATGTGCAGTGAAATGCTTACTTACAAGCCCTTAACCAACAGATCAGTTCAAGAAGAGTTAAGAAGATATTTACCAAGTAGGCTGAAATAAAAATTAAAAATTAAAAGTAGCACAATAAGAATAACAAGAGCGAGGCTATATACAGGGTGCACCGGTACCAAGTCAGTGTGCGGGGGTACAGGCTTGTTCAGGTAATCTGTACATGTAGATGAGGACGAAGTGACTATGCATAGATAAAAAACAAACAGCGAGTAGCAGCAGTGTACAAAAGGGAGGGTCAAGGTAAATTGTCTGGTGGTGATTTTATGAATTGTTCAGCAGTCTAATGGCTTGGGGGTAGAAGCTGTTGAGGAGCCTTTTGGTCCTAGACTTGGCGCTCCGGTACCACTTGCCGTGCGGTAGCAGAGAGAACAGTCTATAACTTGGGTGACTGGAGTCTCTGACAATTTTATGGGCTTTCCTCTGACACCGCTTATTATATAGGTCCTGGGTGGCAGGAAGTTTGGCCCTAGTGATGTACTGGGCCATTCACACTTCCCTCTGTAGTGCCTTACGGTCAGATGCCGAACAGTTGCCATACCAGGTGGTGATGCAACCGTTTGAGGATCTGGGGACCCATGCCAAGTCTTTTCAGTCTCCTGAGGAGGAAAAGGTTTTGTTGTGCCCTCTTCATGACTGTCTTGGTATGTTTGGACCATGATAGTTTGTTGGTGATGTGGACACCAAGGTACTTTGGCTAGAGCGTTGGACTAGTAACTGAAAGTTTGTGAGTTCAAACCCCCGAGCTGACAAGGTACAAATCTGTCGTTCTGCCCCTGAACAGGCAGTTAACCCACTGTTCCCAGGCCGTCATTGAAAATAAGAATTTGTTCTTAACTGACTTGCCTGGTTAAATAAAGGTAAAAATTAAAAAATTAAAAAAGTACTTAAATCTCTTCGATGTTGGAGTCGTGTTTGGCCACGCAGTCGTGGGTGAACAGGGAATACAGGAGTGGACTAAGTACACACCCCTGAGACGCCCCAGTGTTAAGGATCAGCGTGGCAGACATGATGTTGGCCACTTGGGGGCGGCCCACTTGGGGGCAGCCCGTCAGGAAGTTCAGGATCCAGTTGCAGAGGGAGGTGTTTAGTCCCAGGGTCCTTAGCTTCATAATGAGCTATAGTGGGCACTATGGTGTTGAACGCTCAGCTGTAGTCAATGAACAGCATTCTCACATAGGTGTTCCTTTTGTCCAGGTGAGAAAGGGCAGTGTGGAGTGCGATTGAGATTGCGTCATCTGTGGATCTGTTGGGGTGGTATGTGAATTGGAGTGGGTCTATGGTGTCCGGGGTGATGTTGTTGATGTGAGCCATGACCAGCCTTTCAAAGCACTTAATGGCTACTGATGTGAGTGCCACGGGGTGGTAATCATTTAGGCAGGTTACCTTCGCTTCCTTGGGCACAGAGACTATGGTGGTCTGCTTGAAACATGTAGGTATTACAGACTCGGTCAGGGAGAGGTTGAAAATGTCAGATAAGACACTTGCCAGTTGGTCCGTGCATGCTTTGAGTACACGTCCTGGTAATCCGTCTGGCCAAGCGGCTTTGTGAATGTTGACCTATTTAAAGGTTTTGTTCACATCGGCTACTGAGAGCGTTATCACACAGTCATCCAGAACAGCTGGTGCTCTCGTGCATGCTTCAGTGTTAATAAAAGGCATTTAGCTCATCTGGTAGGCTCTCGTCACTGGGCAGCTAGTACGATTCAGTCTTAAACCTGTAATGACGCTTTGCTTGTTTGATGGTTAGTCTGAGGGCATAGCGGGAATTCTTATGAGCGTCCGGATTAGTGTCCCGCTCCTTGAAAGTGGCAGCTCTAGTATTTAGCTCGATGCGGATGTTGCCTGTAATCCATGGCTTCTGGTTGGGATATGTACGTACAGTCACTGTTGGGACGAAGTTGTCAATGCACTTATTGATGAAGCCGATGACTGAGGTGGTGTTCTCCTCAATGCCATTGGATGAATCCCGGAACATATTTCCAGTCTGTGGTAGCACAACAGTAGTATAGTATCTGCGTCATCTGACAACTTCCGTATTGAGCGAGTCACTGCTACTTCCTGCTTTAGTTTTTGCTTGTAAGTAGGAATCAGGAGGTTATAATTATGGTCAGATTTTCCAAATGGGGGGTGGGGGAGAACTTTGTATGCATCTCTGTGTGTGGAGTAAAGGTGGTCTAGGATTTCCCCCCCCCCTGGTTGCACATGTAACATGCTGGTAAAAATGAGGTAAAACTGATTTAAGTTTGCCTGCATTAAAGTCCCCGGCCACTAGGAGCGCCGCTTCTGGGAAAGCATTTTCTTCTTTGCTTATGGCCTTATAGAGTTGGTTGAGAGCGGTCTTAGTGCCAGCTTCGTTCTGTTGTGGTAAATAGACAGCTACAAATAATACAGATGAGAACTCTCTTGGTAGGTAGTGTGGTCTACAGCTTATCATAAGGTACTCTACCTCAGACGAGCAATACCTCAAGACTTCTTTAATATTGGACATCGTGCACCAGCTGTTATTGACAAATAGACACACACCACCACCCCTGGTCTTACCAGAGGTAGCGTCTCTGTTCTGCCGGTGCATGGAAAATCTCGCTAGCTCTATATTGTCCGTATCTTCGTTCAGCCATGTCTCAAGGGAACATGTTACAGTTTTTAATGTCCCGTTGGTAGGATGGTCTGGGCCTGTTCCAGTGAAAGCAGGATATCCTTCTCGTCGGACTCGTTAAAGGAAAAAGTTTCTTCCAGTCCGTGGTGAGTAAACGCTTTTACTGGAACAGGCCCAGATCGTTTGGCATGAAGAAAAGACGCCTGAAAAGGGTCCGCAGATCGGGCAGCCTCCTGAGAATCCGGAGGCGAGTGAGAAACTCCCACTGCCATTCGTTCTTCTTGCTAACGTGCAATCATTGGAAAATAAAATTGATGACCTACGATTACTTGGTGACAAGAACAATGGATTTACGAGAAAGACACAACAACTCATATGTCCAATCTGATTACGGATTACTTTGATTATCAACTGTATCGCATACTCTACTCTGACCTTTGAGTTTCTTATAACCCTTGCGTGCTTCTTAGGATGGTGTCTCTTCCCACTGCGGCCGCTCCATCCGAGGTGACATGATGCTTAATGACAGTACAGAGGGAATCATGGGTAGTGCTGAGATGGCTTTAACTTTGACCCTTGACCTCTGTGTCTTCTGAAAGAAAGGGATCAACACATCCTATGATGACAGCTGGTGTCATGGTCAATGGCCTGTCCCTTACTACACATAACCCTTTGTAACACCTAACCCTTTGCTTTACCTGAAAGTGTTAAAAGTCAAGATGTAGCGTATTACATGAGTTATCCTAAAGGACAAGCCAAGGAGATGAATGAAAAAGGAGAATGCTGAAAAGAGACAAAAAGAGGAGAAAAAAATCAGATGTAACAAATTTCCTGTGACTGGCGGGAAGGGTTTCATGCTGCTGAGTTGCAGTGAGGCCCGGCACGACACCTCCATCCTGAGATAGCTGTCAGAAGCATTTTGCTCTGATATCTGACAGATTTACTAAAGATACTCTTCTCAGGGCACTACTCTTTATATCGTTAGTTTAATGCACAATGACATGACCAATTATAGTGAGCTACATGCTCAAATAGCATGTCAAAACCTGTGTATCAATCCATTAGATCCTGTCTCCTAGCACATTAAGTGGTACCTTAAGAAATCTCTCCAGCAGTACAGAAGTGCTGACTGAATGGAAAATCTACCTCAGCTCACCATGTTGTCTTTTGTAGAGAGGCACTGGAAGAAACATCAACAATACATCTAGATAATGGCTGGCATTGTTTACTTCGCACTGGAAAGTAAACAATGTGCGAAAGCCTAGAATGCATTTAAGGCATATAAGTCACTCGATTTAAAGCTTTGTTGATACTCTGAGCTTTCAAAAACTGGAGAGGTGTCATGACACCATCATATCTTAGAGTCTGCGAGCCAAACCTCTGATGAGTCCACTGACTCACCCTGCACATTGCTCTGTAGCTCTCCCTCCCACCATGCATCCCAATAATCTGTCCTTTCTGAAGCGTCCTCTTGTACACTGCTTACCACAATTTTAAAAATAGTTACAGTAGGGACTTTCCACCATATTACTTATACCAGTCATTTCTTTTCAAATCCACGAAGAGAAGTAAACACTGAGAAATGACAGATTATTGGGATGCAGGCTCTGTCTTTGTGTTCTCCTGCCCTGTCGACTATGACAGTCAGTGGGCTTGGGGGGGGGGGTGATTTAGTACAGCTGGTCCTAACGACCTCCCTGTCCTTGTGATGAGGACACCCCCTCAGGGCGCTGGCATGGAGGATACATCTCGGACCGACTGGCACCTCGCCTGGCTGGCACCACGCTGCCCACATGGCACCACGTCCACACTCTGCCACCCCTCTGATAGATACCTCTTTGATGCCACCTTTATTAAACTATCTGGTAAATCACTTTTGATTTGTTATCATGTTTTTCTGATGAGTTTTTGTGGATAAAAATACCCTCCAGCTAAGGCATAGGAATAATTGCATTACCCTTCCATATATCAGCTTAATGCAAGCGCACCTGTTTGTGTGTGTGTGTGTGTGTGTGTGTGTGTGTGTGTGTGTGTGTGTGTGTGTGTGTGTGTGTGTGTGTGTGTGTGTGTGTGTGTGTGTGTGTGTGTGTGTGAGTGTGTGTGTGTGCATGCGTGCGTGCGTTTGTGCGGGTGTAAAACAATTATTGAAACAGGTCCACATTACAGACCCTGCTAGGTAAAGTCCCCCCTTATCTCACCATAGCATCTCCCACCTGTAGCACACACTCCAGCAGGTATATCTCTCTAGTCACCCCCAAAACCAATTCTTTCTTTGGCCGCCTCTCCTTCCAGTTCTCTGCTGCCAATGACTGGAACGAACTACAAAAATCTCTGAAACTGGAAACACTTATCTCCCTCACTAGCTTTAAGCACCAGCTGTCAGAGCAGCTCACAGATTACTGCACCTGTACATAGCCCACCTATAAACAACTACCTCTTTCCCTACTGTATTTATTTTATTTATTTATTTTGCTCCTTTGCACCCCATTATTTTTATTTCTACTTTGCACATTCTTCCATTGCAAATCTACCATTCCAGTGTTTTACTTACTATATTGTATTTACTTTGCCACCATGGCCTTTTTTTGCCTTTACCTCCCTTATCTCACCTCATTTGCTCACGTCGTATATAGACTTGTTTCTACTGTATTATTGACTGTATGTTTGTTTTGCTCCATGTGTAACTCTGTGTCATTGTATGTGTCGAACTGCTTTGCTTTATCTTGGCCAGGTCGCAATTGTAAATGAGAACTTGTTCTCAACTTGCCTACCTGGTTAAATAAAGGTGAAATAAATTTTAAAAAAATAAACAGAATAGAATTGAATGTCCAGTGACATGGCCACTATATGAAACTGTTGCCTTTAGTGGTGACTGCTTTTTCGAATGTGCCATTTCAGAGCAACCACATCAATAAGGTATGATTACAAGGCTGACAAAATGAATCTCAACTGTCATTATGGTTTGGACAGGCTCTGATCAAGTTTCATTAGTGTGAAAGCAAATGGATGATTTGACCCAAATCTAAATCAGTTTAGGCAACACTATATTTGGATAGTCCGGATTATCCATCTGCAGATGGTCATACTATCAACAAACTATCTGTTGATATGCAACTGCTTGCTAAAGTTACATTTAGGGTTAAGTTTAAAATAAAGGTTAGGACTAGGGTTAAGTTTAGGGTTAGGAGAAGGGTTAAGGGTTAAGGGCTATGGTTAGGGTTCGTAGATAGTGAGTTGACATGTTTACTGGAGATAGTCTGTAGAGCATCTACAGATGGACTATCCTAATAAATGTTAATTGAATTTATCAAGCCTTCTATTTGCCAAGGGATTATTACGTTCAAGAATCATACGCTGTTTGAGACAATTTACACATGGAGCTGTGAATTTTAAATCCTCCTCTGTATTATGAAGCATTTTAGCAGGTAACAGTTTGGGTTACGGTTCAACAATGGGATGCTGTTGGCATGTGTTTACAGTATGTTGTGGCTTTTGTTCCCTCCACACACACATTGTAGCCTACTGCACAGATGCATACAAGATTTATATGGGTCAAAGATAGTCATGTATAAACAAAAGAGGCCTTACAAATTCTGTAAAATGAACATTTACAGTATCTTGACATGAATGTATACCAGAGACAGAGAGAGCATACAGAGACCAGCATTTGGATAAGTCAAGTCACTCCTTAAAGCTAAAAAGGCTTTTTTTTAGCAAAACTGAGAATGTATTTTTTCCATCTGAAAACGTTGTAAACGTCCTTTAGGATGAGGATTCAGCTTCTGGACAGAGAAGGTAAGAAGGCCAGCTCAGGACATCCTTTCCTCTCCTCTGCAATCCAGACACAGTGGTTAGACACGGCAGACATTTTGACACAGTGCGTCAGGCTAATCCAACAAGACATCCTCATGTTTTATCAGAGCTTTCAAAAATGGGCCGTCGGTCTCCCTCTGCGTCTTCCGTATGTCAGTCTGTCTCCTCCCGAATGCGTGGTGTCGTGTAGGTGGCGTTGCCAACCTCTCGAGGAGACGGAGCGCCTGAAAGAAGCAGCAAGAGAGCGGAGCCAGCGCCGTGACCTCCTCGGCCATGCGACGTGTCTGGAGTTGGCAGGGGACGCAATTGAGACTGACACTCCTGGTTGGAGCTGCCAAACTGCCACTTCCTGTCCTCTTTATTCACACGTAGTGGGAGTTTAGAGTGGACGTTTGAAGAGCCCAGAACAGACATGTGTCTCCATGTCCAGCCATCCCTTCTGACTGTCATTAATGTAGTGCAGAGCCATTCAGTTACATACCAAATAATGTATGTTTTATGTATTTGTACCCAGATCCCCTCCTAGATAAACAAGCGGCCCACCTGAGTAGGTCGCAGCTTTTAAGTAGGCAAATTGAACACATAGACTTAAGAAGTATTCATACCTGTCACGCCCTGATCTGTTCAACCTGTCCTTGTGATTGTCTCCACCCCTTCCAGGTGTCGCTTATTTTCCCCGGTGTATTTATCTCTGTGTTTCCTGTCTCTCTTTGCCAGTTTGTCTTGTATGTTCAAGTCAACCAGCGTGTTTTTCCCGTGCTCCTGCTTTTTCTATCCTCTTTTTCTAGTCCTCGCAGTTTTGACCCTTGCCCGTTTCTTGAATCTGTACCCACCTGCCTGACCATTCTGCCTGCTTTGACCTCGAGCCTGCCTGCCACACTGTACCTCCTGGACTCTGAACTGGTTTTGACCTTTTGTCTGTCCACTAACATTCTCTTGCCTACCCTTTCGGATTATAATAAATATTGAAGACTCAAACCATCTGCCTCCCGTGTCTGCATCTGGGCCTTGCCTTGTACCCTTATAATACCTCTTGACTTATTCCACATTTTGTTGTGTTACAGCTAGAGTTTACCTTACCCATCTACACACAATAACCCCATGAAGTGAAAACGTGTTTTTAGACATTTTTGAAAATGTATTGAAAATTAAATAGCAAAATATCTAATTTCTCATTCAACCCCCTGACTCAACACTTTGTAGAAGCACCTTTGCCAGCGAATACAGCTGTGAGTATTTCTGTGTAAGACTCTAAGAGCTTTCCACACCTGGATTGTGCCCATTATTCTATTCAAAATTCTTCAAGCTCTGTCAAATTGGTCGTTTATCATTGCAACAACAATTTTCAGGTCTTGCCGTATATTCTTAAGTAGTTTCAAGTCCGTCTGTAACTTGTCCCCTCAGGAACATTCACTGTCTTCTTGGTAAGCAACTCCAGTGTAGATTTGGCCTTGTGTTTTATGTTACCGTCCTGATGAAATGTGAATTAATCTCCCAGTGTCTGGTGAAAAGCAGACAGAACCAGGCTTTCCACTAGGATTTTGCCTCTGCTTAGCTCCATATCGTTTGTTTTTTCCCCTGAAAAACTTCCCAGTCCTAAAGGATGAGAAGCATACCATTAACATGATGCAGCCATCACTAGTGTCACGCCCTGGTCGTATTATATTGTGTTTGTCTTAATTTATTTGGTCAGGCCAGGGTGTGACATGAGTTTATTGTGGTGTGTTTTGTCTTGGGGTTTTGTGGGGTGTTGGGTGTGTGGCTTAGTGGGGTTATCTAGAAAGGTCTATGGCTGTCTGGAGTGGTTCTCAATCAGAGGCAGGTGTTTATCGTTGTCTCTGATTGGGAACCATATTTAGGCAGCCATATTCTTTGAGTATTTCGTGGGTGATTGTTCCTGTCTCTGTGTTTGTTGTCACCAGATAGGCTGTATAGGTTTTCACGTTCCGTTTGTTGTCTTTGTATTGTTTGTGGGTTTTTTCGTCGTCATTACATGTATCAAACATACCAAGCTGCATTTTGGTCCGCTTCTCCTTCACCAGACAAGAACCGTTACAACTAGGCTTGAAAATATGGAGAGATGTGCTCAGTAATGTGTTGTATTGGATTTGTAGTCATTACAAAAAGTGCATTGCTTTGTCAAATTCTTTGCAGTATTACTTCAGTGCCTTGTTGCAACCAGGGTGCATGTTTTGGAATATTTGTATTCTAAAAAAACTTTCTTTTCACTCTGTCAATTAGGTTAGTATTGTGGAATAACTACACTGTTGACCCATCCTCAGCCATTAAACTCTGTAACTATTTTAAAGTCACCATTGGCCTCATTGTGAAACCCTGAACGGTTTCCTTCCTCTCCGGCAACTGAGTTAGGACAGATGCCTCTATCTTTGTGTATTGAGACACCATCCAAAGTGTAATTAATAACTTTACCACGCTCAAAGGGATAGTCAATGTCTGATTTTTTATTTTACCCGTCTTTCCAATTGGTGCCCTTCATTCCGAGGCATTGGTGTTTGTGGTTGAATCTGTGTTTGAAATTCACTGCTCGACTGAGGGACCTTACAGATAATTGTATAATTTTTAAAGAAGGCAATCAAAAATCATGTTAAACACTATTATTGCACACAGAGTGAGTCCATGCAACTTATGTGACTTGTTAAGCACATTTTTACTCCTGAACTTATTTAGGCTTCCCATAACAAAGAGGTTGAATACTTATTGACTCAATACGTTTCAGCTTTTAATCTTTAATAAATGATTCCACTTTGACAAAAAGGGGTATTGTGTATAGGCCAGTGATTAAAAGAAATCTGAATAGAATCAATTTCAAATTCAGGCTGTAACACAACAAAATGTGGAATAAATCAAGGGGTATGAATACTTTCTGAACGCACTGTTTATTTTAATGTTTGTGTTCACAAGGCTTTTAACTTTAGAGGGGATCAAGTTTGTCACTCCCCCTCCTCCCTTCTCTGCTTTAATGTCTTTGTTTTCTCCTTCTGAGTATCCCTAATAACACTTCAGCTGGCCATGAGTCACTTTCACCAATACAAATCAGATTCAAAGTGATATGTGTCCAGACTCTGGTTTCCATTCAACTCTGTCCCCTCAGGTCAAGTTTGCGCTCTCTCTCTCTCTCTCTCTCTCTCTTTTTTTTATTATATATATATATATATATCGCCTCAAGCTATTACCAGAATAAGCCGATTTATTCACTCAGCCCAATGGAAATGTAATATATTCTGAAGTAGCCACATGAAGATATAACAGCTTCAAGCTACTTTCCCAGGTCATTGCATCCAGTCATTCTGAGTTTACAAATCAATACAATTATAGATCTATATACCTATCTGTTGTTTTAAATGTCACTCTAAAGAACAGCTTTATACACGTTTGTGCTTTGGCATAATGTCTTCTATTCATTGTTGAGTCACAGAGAGCTGCCAGTAAATGTAAAGAATGACTGCTGTGACTTAGAGGGCAGCAGGGAGGGAAAAAGTGAGATGTTACAGTGAGTGGAGGGAGGCAGGCACACAGAGCAGAGAAAGTTGGAGCTGGGACAAAAATGTGTCTATTCATGCCAACTGGTGTCCTGACCCTCCTCCAGGCAACTATTGCCTTCTGTCAGGGAGAGAAATTACAGGGATTGGGGAAGAGGACAACACATAGCTAGACAAAGGAACCAAATTACTGTTCGTTCATCTTTACAGGTAGTTGTTTCAATCCCAATCCTTAAACAGGGTTCAAGCTGATTAAAAAGGGAGTGTAGAGAAAATAGGTTTCTGTCACTTTAAGGTGAAACACTGAGGTGCCAAATAGTGAACTGTTCCTTCCAGAGGAGAGAAGGGGAAGGTCACGCAGAGTTCAGCAGTGAGAGAGGATGAGTGATGGCTATAGTGAGGGGCTCTGGTGTCCGCTCTCCTCTGCCATGTTCACTGTGCTGCAACTCTCCCAGGCAGAGAATGTACATGCACGCACACACACACATGTGCGCGCACACACACACACACACACACAGTCAGTGAGATGCTCCCCCACAGCTGTGCCTGCAGTCCCCCAGGCGATGTGACCAAAGAGAGGGGGTATGTATGTAGGTGGGCAGTATCACAAGGTAAGGTCAGGACATCCTGTGGTGTCTGATGTGTTATCGCTTAGTGCTTTACCATTGCAAGCTGTAGCCTAGGCTAAACCAGACCTGGGCGACCAACGCATATCTTTCTCTCTCTCTCTCTCTCTCTCTCTCTCTCTCTCTCTCTCTCTGTCTCTCTCTCTGTCTCTCTCTCTCTCTCTCTCTCTCTCTGTCTGTCTGTCTCTCTCTGTCTCTCTCTCTCTCTCTCTCTCTCTGTCTCTCTCTGTCTCTCTCTCTCTCTCTCTCTTTCTCTCTCTCTCTCTCTCTGTCTCTCTCTCTCTCTCTCTGTCTCTCTCTCTCTCTCTCTCTCTCTCTCTGTCTCTCTCTCTCTCTCTGTCTCTCTCTCTCTCTCTCTCTCTCTCTCTCTCTCAAGGAGGAAAAGGAGGGGGAATTCAGATTCCAAACTTGCCATACAATTGTTGTCTCTGTCTCTCTCTCTCTCTCTCTCTCTCTCTGTATATATATATATATTGTGAGAGAGAGACAGAGAGACAGAGAGAGAGAGAGACAGACAGACACAACAATTGTATGGCAAGTTTGGAATCTGAATCCCCCCTCCTTTTCCACCTCTAGCGTTTTCCGCACCCTCAGCAACCCAAGTGGTCATGTTCTCAGACTGCTCTTCTGTGAAGTGGCCCTTGCCATAAAACAACAGTGACGTGACTGATTGATCCAGCAATGAGGATGGCAGTGGTGTTCTGCATCAATATGAAGCCGGGCAGGCAGCCTGGGGGACTGGAGGCCTTTTAGACAGCTCTCTGCTTCTCCTCCTTGGAGGGAAAATCCATACACAATTGATGGCAGTTCAAAGGGAGGCTTTATTGTGGGATATCAAATAAAACATCAGAGAAAGAGGGGGAGAGAATTCGAGGGAGAGGGGGATGAGGGAGAAAGGGATGGAGAGAGAGTGTGTGGGAGATAGAAATGGGAAATGTGCTCTGCATTCTGTGCTGTTGTTTTCACCTGGTCATGAACTGGACTGGCTGAAATAAGAGGACATGTACATGAAACGTCTCACTCTTGGATGTATGTCCCCCTTAATTAATTTGACCTCGATTCAATTTAGTCCAATATAGGTACATACAGTACAGTTGCAGTACAGTAGCATTAGCTAGTAAAATGTAGACAAACAACAAACAATTGTAAATATGAATGAGTGCAATGACCCCTGGATGGGTAAAACCACAGTATTTTTAAGCGCATGACAGGGTGTAGAACAGTGTGACTGACAAGTGACAGAGACATCAGTCCAACCCTACATGCCTGCCATCCTCTCTGTCCTCTATAGCTGATCCTCCAGCAGGCCCCTGCATGATTTTACCAACACAACCTCTAATCCACTTTGCTTAATGAAATACATGATTAACATAGCCTAATTGCAGTAAGGACAGTTTTGACAGAAATAATTTCCTGTGGTTAACAGCGTGTTAATTGAACGTGTTCCTCGCTCCCTATCAAGACCTTAGAGTGGCTGAAAGTTGTTTATTTTTCCCTTAATATGCTTCTTTCTCTTTTGACTGCTCTCTCCTGGTTTTGACTGATGGGTGTGTCAGACTTTGATGGGGCGTCATGGAAGGCAGAGCGGGTTGGCGGAGAGGTCCAACAGCAGATGGTACAGTGGAGTATTAGACAGGGTTCACCTGCTGTGTGGTCTCCTGCATCCACCCTGAGTTATACAAACATCACTGAGAGATAGGGGGAGGTGGAGGGGTAGAAAGGAAGGAGGGAGAGGGAGGGAGTGAAGGAGAGGGGCAAGAGAGAAAGGGAGAGGGGGAGGGAAGGAGGGAGAGGAAGAGAGGGCTGATAATTTGCACATAGGGAAAGAGATGCAGAGAGAAAAAACTGCTACCCAGATGAACAGTCATATACCTCCTCTCCTCTTTTCTCTTCTCCTCTTATCATCACTCCTATTCCCTCTCTCCCCTTTCTCTCAGTATCTAAGAAAGGCCCATAACGGAGATGGTGACTAGGACCCATTAAACACACCTTATAGACCAGAAGTTGGCTATAGATGGCCATGGAGGGCCTGTAAAGAACACAGAGTAACTATGAGTGATCACTGAGGACTACTCCAGGGAATATCCTCTATGTAATTCTCTTAGAGCAGAGCAGCGTCATTTATCCTCACAAATAGACATAATGACCCTGCAATACCCCTGTGTCACGCAGAGTTCAAGACAGAGTGCAGGAAGAGAGGATCGTGCACACACACATGTGCACGTGTAGGCATTTGCACGAGTTCACACACATTTAAAGATGTATTGTTACATGCACAGGATACAGCAGGTGTAAAACAGTACAGTGAAATGCTTGCAAGGTCTTTCCCAACAATACGCAATAAAGGTCATAATATACACTGAACAACAATATAAACGCAACATGGAAAGTGTTGGTCTCATGTTTCATGAGCTGAAATTAAAAATCACAGAAAATGTCAATAGGCACAAAAAGCTTACTTCTCTAAACTGTTGTGCACAAATTAGCTTACATTCCTGTTAGTGAGCATTTCTCCTTTGCAAAGATAATCCATCCACCTGACAGGTGTGGCATATCAAGAAGCCAGACATGTCACCCATTGAGCATGTTTGGGAAGCTCTGGATCGACGTGTACGACAGAGCGTTCCAGAGCGTTCCAGTTCCCACCAATATCCAGCAAGCCATTGAAGAGGAGTGGGATAACATTCCACAAGCCACAATCAGCAGCCTGATCAACTCTATGTGAATGAGTTGTCAAGCTGCATGAGGCAAATTATGGTCACACCAGATACTGACTGGTTTTCTGATCCACGCCACGACCTTTTTTTTTTAACCAACAGATGCATATCTGTATTCCCAGTCGTGAAATCCATAGATTAGGGCCTAATGAACTTATTTCAATGGACTGATTTCCTTATATGAACTGTAACTTAGTAAAATCTTTGAAATTGTGGCATGTTGCGTTTAAATGTTTGTTCAGATAAGGAGAAAAAAAGATGTACAACAAAAGAAAAAAAAGGAAAGAAGAGAAATGTGTGAATGCAGTTATATAGAGGTCAGTGCAATGCTAGTACTGTTATTACAATGTGTAGGGGTACTGGAGTGGTTGAGCAAGGAATGTACACGTAAACAGGGGTCAAAGTAGCTGGTAGCAGGATAAATACTAATGGTAATGATAATCGCTATAATCAAAATAGCAGCATCGAATGGTAATGGTTGATGGGTAATGGTCGTTCCATGAAATGTGTGCCTTTTGTGTCCCTTTGATATTTCAAGTAGAAATTGTGCACCAATATTGCATTTTAGAAGCCTGTTATATTAAATTAAGTGACCTTAAATATAGACTACATGGAACATTAAATACATTTGATTTTTTAATATGAATAAACTTTTGTTAGAGTGCCCAAATTAAGCATTTTGTCATGTCTAGTAAGATTTTAACCCACGTTGTCCTTTCCTGCAGTCAATGACCAAAAGCGTCCTCTTTGGCCTCATGGTTGGAATGTTGGTAATATTTTTCCTAATTTCATCATGAACCAAGATGATAATTAAAAAGAAAATCCGGTGTTTCTATGTCAAACAGTTTTGTTATATTTCAGTCTTCTGTAAGTTTAGTATTGGGCTGAAAACTCAAAATGTAATACATTTCACCTCTATATTTGATATGGTACAAGTGTCTTTTTTTAAGCCCATAACCATGTGTGTGAGGTGTATACTGTTATTTCAAAGAATATTGGTTTAAGACTACCAATAACCACTCTGTGTGACCCTGATTTAGCCCACTGCAGTAAAAGGGTAACCCCAACATTTCAAAATGTCACCATCATTGTAAAGCCCTAGTTATTTTGTTGCTTTGACAAAGTCATTTCTGGAGATGATTATTCATTTCATGTCATTAGTGATTCCTTTACGTCTGTCAGTCATTTTTGGGTCAGCCCATTTACATGAATTAAATTCATATTTTCTAAATAATCTAATATTCATTTTTTTTTGTAAAATCAGGTGAGCTGGTCCTACTCTTTTTGGCAATTTTCTGGTATTTTGTGGTGGAGCATACACTACATGACCAAAAGTATGTGGACACCTACTCGTCCAATATCTCATTCCAAAATCATGGGCTGATTCAGAGGGGTTGGGTTAAATGCGGAAGAAACATTTCAATTCAGTTGTACAACTGACTAGGTATCCCCTTTTCCCTTTCTCTTAATATGGAGTTGGTCCCCCTTTTTCTGCTATAACAACCTCCACTTTTCTGGGAAGGCTTTCCACCAGATGTTGGAACATTGCTGCAAGGACTTGCCACAAGAGCATTAGGTCCACCACGGATGTTGGGTGATTAGGCCTGGCTTGCAGTTGGCGTTCCAATTCATCCCAAAGGTGGGGTTGAGGTCAGGGCTTTGTGCAGGCCAGTCAAGTTCTTCCACACCGATCTCGACAAACCATTTCTGTATGGGCCTCGCTTTGTGCACGGGGTTGTTGTCATGCTAAAACAGGAAAGGCCCTTTCCCAAACTGTTGCCACAAAGTTGGAAGCACAGAATCGTCTAGAATGTCATAATATGCTGTAGCGTTAAGATTTCCCTTCACTGGAACAAAGGGGCCTAGACTGCACCATGAAAAACAGCCCCAGACCATTATTCCTCCTTCACCAACTTTACAGTTGGCACTATACATTGGGGCAGGTAGTGTTCTCCTGGCATCCGCCAAACCCAGATTCGTCCGTCAAACTGCCAGATGGTGAAGCATGATTCATCATTCCAGAGAACGCATTTCAACTGCTCCAAAGGCCAATGGCGGCAAGCTTTACACCACTCCAGCCGACGCCTGGCAATGCGGATTGTGATCTTAGGCATGTGTGTGGCTGCTCAGCCATGGAAACCCATTTCAAGAAGCTCCCGACGAACAGTTCTTGTGCTGGTGTTGCTTCCAGAAGCAGAACTCGGTAGTTGCAACCAAGGACAGACGATTCTGTGAGCTTGTGTGGTTCCATTCTGTGAGCTTGTGTGGCCTACCACTTCGAGGCTGAGCTGTTGTTGCTCCTAGACGTTTCCTTTTCACAATAACAGCACTTACAGTTGACTGGGTTAGCTCAAGCAGGGCAGAAATTTGACAGACTGACTTGCTATAAAGGTGGCATTCTATGGATCTGCCACATTGAAAGTCACTGAGCTCTACAATAAAGCCATTCTATGGGCAATCTTTCTCTATGGAGATTGCATGGCTGTGTGCTCGATTTTACACATCTGTCATAGGTGTGGCTGAAATTGCCGAATCCACTGATTTGAAGGGGTGTCCACATACTTCTGTATATATAGTGTAACACGTCAACCCTGTTACCCAAAGATAGACAGGCTAGAAATGTTTTAACCTTTTGGGGGGGGGGGGGGGGGTTGCAACATCACCTACGCCACACTGACCCTCAACATTGGGGCCCCACAGGGTTGTGTGCTTAGTCCCCCAATGAGACAGCCTGGAGGGAGGAAGTCATGAGGAGGGAGGAAGTGGCAGAATGGTGAATATGGGTAAAATCAGAGTTTGTTTTGGATCAAGTTACAGAAATTGGTGGAACAACCCATTAATCACTCCAATCAACCAATTACAGCAGCAGCATATGTTGCGTGTGCATGGTAATGAGTGAATGTGAGTCTATGTGTGCGGTGTCAATAGTGAGTGTGGGTGCATGAGTGTATGTGTATGTGGGTATGCGTGAGTGTGAAGTGTGTCAGTGTAGGTGTGTGTGGCTGAGTGGTAGAGACCCGAGGATGGGCAGAGGGTCCATGGAGGTAGTCAGTGCAGATAGTCTGTGGGAGAGCAGGAGGGCAGGGGTAGTTAGCTATTCAACAGTCTTATGGCCTGGAGAAAAAAGCTGTCACAGAGCCTGTTGGTCTGAGACACAATGCTCCGGTACTGCCTACCGGACGGGAGCAGATTGAACACTCCATGGCTTGGGTGGCAATTTTTCGGGGCTTTCTCAGGCACCGCCTGGCATGATTGTCTTGGATGTCTGGGAGCTTGCCCCCAGTGATGCGCTGGGCCGCCAGCACCATCCTATGTAGGGCCTTGCAGTCGAGCATGGAGCAGTGCCATACCAGGCGGTGATACAACCATTCAGGATGCTTCGATGTTGCACCTGTAAAGGTTTCTGAGGATTTGAGGGGCCATGCCAAATCTCTTCAGCCTCCTGTAGTCCACGATCACCTCCTTCGTCTTGTTGACATTGAGGGAGTGATTGTTGTCTTGGCACCACACTGCCAGGTCTCTGACTTCCTCCCTGTAGGCTGTCTCATCGGGGGACTATTCACACGCCCCTGTGGGGAACCCGTGTTGAGTCAGTTTGACGGAGGTGATGTTGCCTACCCTCACCACCTGGGGTCAGCCGTTAGAAAGTCCAGGATCTGGTTGTAGAGGGATGTGTTCAGTCCCAGGGTCCCGAGCTTGGTGACAAGTTTGGAGAGCACAATAGTTTTTATTTATTTATTATTTAACCTTTATTTAACCCGGTAAGCTAGTTGAGAACAAGTTCTCATTAACAACTGCGACCTGGCAGTTGAACGCTGTGCTGTAGTCGATGAACAGCATTCTCAAATAGGTATCCCTCTTGTCTAGGTGGGAGAGGGCAGTGGAGTGCAATTGAGATTGTGTCTTCTGTGGATCTGTTGGAGCAGTATGCAAATTGAGGTGGGTTGATTGTGTGCCATGATCAGCCTTTCAAAGCACTTCATGATCACTGATGTGAATGCTACAGGGCGGTAGTCAACATGGCACATTGACTTAGGGTTCTTGGGAACAGGATTGATGGTTAGTCAGCTTGAAACATGGGAATTACAGACTGAGACAGGGAGAGGTTGAACATTTTCATGAGGATGCCAGCCAGTTGTTCTGCGCATGCTTTGAGGACACGCCCTGGAATACCGTCTGGCCCTGCGGCCTTATGAGTGTTGACCCATTTAAAATACTTACTCACGTCGGCCTCAGAGAGTACCTAGGCTCAAGTACAATACAGCCACACCCAACCATCTTGAAGTCGGTCCAACATCCAACAGACACACATCCTGTGCTCCTCCTATCTGCCCTCTACAGACTCTACAGACTCTAACCAAAGCTGTTAGGGATGAGTAGGATGAGTGGCAGGTGTGTGTAAATGCTGCCGCTGATATGTCACAGGCACCAATCTGCCGTCTCTAGGGAGCGCTCCGGGAGTTCAGGCACAGTATCACACAGAGAAGAAAACTATTTCTGCTGCCAATACTCCCGCGCAGATGAGAAATGTTTTAATATTCGCGGCTGCTTTATGGGGGAGGGTTATGACAGTGATGGGGAAAATGTCAGCTATTTCTCCCCCTCCTTAAATGCCATTCTTTGTCTCAGCCTGTTTCTTTTCATTGATCTCCGCCTTTGGTCGTGAAATCAATAAGGTCGGCCAAACAATGTATTTTCTTTTCGAAGATGTCTTCACTCACTGGCGCGTTGTTGGCTTTCAACAATGTCTCAGAATTCTGAAAAGAATGGGTAGTCTTTCTGTATGCCTAATTAGTCTTCCAATATCTGTCCTAATGTATAGCGTGTTAAGAGAAAGGAAATAGTCAGTCTCTACGGCAGTATGTCATTGGCTGACACATTATATTAGATTTTATTTGATTCAATTAAGATTGTCCCTATAGCCTATGGTGTGCTAGATGTCTACTGTTCTGTACTATATGTAACATTATGTGTGCAGTACCAGTCAAAAGTTTGGACACACCTACTCATTCAATGGTTTTTCTATATTTTTACTAGTTTCTACATTGTAGAATAATAGGCAAGACATCAAAACTATGAAATAACACATATGGAATCATATAGTAACCAGAAAGTAATTTGCTTTGAAAGTTGATTAACTTGTAAACTCACTTTTGAGAAAATGGCCTTTGAATTATTTGGTACTACTATTGGAGAGCCCTTCTTTGTCTACACCCATTCAGCATCATTCACACCCTCTTAAGCCTTAGCCCCACCCATCTCTTCAGGGGTTGATCTGAATGTACTAACAACAGCAGTCAAGCACCCAAGCTAACTTTATAGCTACTTCCAGACATCTAAGTGAGACAGAACAGCTGAGCTTAAAGAGGGTGTGCACGATGCTGAATAGGTGTAGACAAAGAAGGGCTCTCCAATAGTTTACTGACACTAGAGAGTTTTGTTAATTAATAAGTTATTCTGCGCTCTCTGGCACACTCAGACGAGAGTGCTCTGAAATCAGAGTATATGGCCAGACTGAATTTACGAACTCACCCAAAATGGTTTCGTAAAAACATGTAGCTAGCTAGCTAGGTAAACAATGAATCATAATCACAACTCATGACGTTACTACCCTGCATGAATCTGCAGGTAACTAACCAACCAGGTTCAATGTTAGCTTGCCAACATTAGGCTATAGCTAGCTAAGCAAATATCTCTGATATGAATAATAAGGTCATACACGTAATGTTAGCTAGCGAGTTAGCTAACGTTAGCTAGCTAGCTAGGTCAACAGTGAACCAAAATCACAACTCTTGTACTACCCTGCAGGAATCTGCAGGTAGCTAACCAACTGGATTCAATGTTAGCTAGCTAACATAAGGCTATAGCTAGCTAAGCAAATAGCTCTGAGATATGAATAATAAGGTCATACACATAACATTAGCTAGCTCGCTAGCTAGTTAGGTAAACAATGAATCATAATCACAACTCATGATGTTACTACCCTACATGAATCTGCAGGTAACTAACCAACCAGATTCAATGTTAGCTAGCTAACATTAGGCTATAGCTAGCCAAGTAAATGGCACTTCCTGTCAAAATTAGAAACATGTCATATCTGATAATGTATTTAGCCAGACTATCGTCTGTATACATCATTCAGGTTGGACGCGTCTCCTGTCGGATGCCATGGTTGCACTTAGTTTGAAGATGTAATCCCGAAGCTACCATACTCAAATTCCACTGATTTCAAAACTCAGTCCTCCAGAAAGTGGAGAGTAACACTTGTGCAGTTTTAATACACGGTACATTTAACAAAAAAAAGCTGCATTAGACAGGATTATCTAGACATACTGACCATCTCAAATAGATAGAAGCCTGCTGTATGGCAGACCAATCCAATCTCATGTACAGCCCACTCATTATCTCAGCCAATCATGGCTAACGGGAATGTTGCCACTTTTTCTTTGGCTAAACCAACTAGGCTCGTAATTTGACAATTTTATTCGTATTTACAGATGGCTTACAAGTTTGTTATTAAAGCACATGAAAGTTCACATGTTTGAGAAGGCATTTCTGCAAAAAAAAAACGCATTTTGATCAAAAAAAATAAGTTTACGTTCAAACGCCTCTCCTGTCAAGTAGTGAGACGCGATATACGCCTAGTTTCCTGAAACGGGTCACATATGTGGGAACTCCTTCAAGACTGTTGGAAAGGCATTCCAGGTGACTACCTCCTGAAGCTGGTTGAATGTAAAGCTGTCATCAAGGCAAAGGGTGGCTACGTAGGAGAAAATATAAAATATTTTGATTTGTTTAACACTTTTTTGGTTACTACATGTGTTATTTCATTATTTTGATGTCTTCATTATTATTCTATAATGTAGAAAATTATACAAATAAAGAAAAACCCTTGAATGAGTAGGTATGTCCAAACTTTTGACTGGTACTGTATATCTATCCCTAGGCCATAGCACCTACCAAATCAGCAGCACCACTAACATGCCACCACTACACCCTCTCTCCGACCCCCATTCCACAGCTCCCCGGATGTGCATGTCACTAGTAACTGATCCAAACTTGCACTCTCTTGGGTGGTTGAATAGTAATTGAGTTAGAGTTGAAGGTGAGAGGAAAGTGGAGTGTATGCAGTACTTCATAGATGGTATACCATGTGTAGCATGATGTACTACAGCTCTGATATTTTAAGTTTTTCTGATTGACCACCCTAAATTCCCAAAAGCAGATACACTTCCTCATGGATTGTCAAACTGAATATCTTATTGGAGGGGGGTGTTTTAGACACAAGACAAAGTAGCGTCTGTTTGACAATGATTGTCTGATTGCCTGAGTCCCATATCTGTTTGTGCTGTTTTGACAACTTCATTGCTGTCATGGGATTGGCTAGACAGCACAAACAGATCTGGGACTCAGGCTAACTGTCTGAAGGTTTGAGATTAAAACTTGATACAACAATAGCCCCATTAAGCTGGAACATTGATTCAGGGGTCATCTGGGGGACTGGTGGGAGAGTGATGATGCAATAGAACGCATCATTTCCCTTACATGGAGACAGGGCAAACAATTAAAGGTTTGTTCTCACTTGGAATGTCTTCCAGTCTCTGGGGTTGGGACGTGAAACTGATCGACCCCTTAGTGACATAATGAACAAACTGTACTGTATATGTAGATACAGACAGAGACACAGAGAGACAGAAACACACACACACACACGCACACACACACACACACACACACACACACACACACACACACACACACACACACACACACACACACACACACACACACACACACACACACACACACACACACACACACACACATCTTGTTTCCCTTGAACAATAGACCAGTAGAAGTAATGTCTAGATACACAAGGATTTCATCTACACAAGGGAATAACTTCTAAGGGCTGTTTAAGGCTAATGTTTAAGAAAACATGTCACTTACCCACCTCCCCTCACTGCCTAGACTCCAATACTGTATGTCTGCAGTTGGTTAACAACTGGAAGCCGCTCATTCTCCTGTCACACACACACACACACACACACACACACACACACACACACACACACACACACACACACACACACACACACACACACACACACACACACACACACACACACACACACACACACACATACACACAGTGGACACGTGTCAGGTCAAAGACTGGAGGTGAGTGAGAAGAGCTGCTGCTGATGGTGTGTTAGAGAGGTGAGGCCCTCAGAATACGTGTCGTCAGTGAGGTGCTACAGCTTGTCAAAGCACAGCAGTGTCAGATGACCACATGTTCCCTCAATTATAAATGGCCCAATAATGTCAGAGGCTGTGAACCAGAGGCTTCAGCTCTGTCCATCCATCAGCATGGTGTCTGAACAATACAGTCAGTGTCTCTCTGCTGTATCACCTCTAAGTGTCCAGGTAGGCTACACAACAGTAGCCTCTGACTTTCATGTTACACATCACAATGCCCATTTAGGGATGGATTGAGGTATTATTGAAAATAAATTGATTGATCTGTGCAGTGGGACACACTTCTAGAGATAACACTATAATACAAACATGCACTGTAATACAAACATGCATGCACACACGTACACACACGTACACACACACACACAGCGAGAGAGAGAGAGAGAGAGAGAGAGAGAGAGAGAGAGAGAGAGAGAGAGAGAGAGAGAGAGAGAGAGAGCGAGACCCCACCCACAAACATTCCTAATGACTAGCCCACAGTACCACCACTGACCTGAGACTGACCCAGCCTATAGGAGTGATGCTGGGACTGACCTAAGACTGACCCAGCCTATAGGAGTGATGCTGGGACTGACCTAAGACTGACCCAGCCTATAGGAGTGACGCTGGGACTGACCTAAGACTGACCCAGCCTATAGGGGTGACGCTGAGACTGACCCAGCCTATAGGAGTGATGCTGGGACTGACCTAAGACTGATCCAGCCTATAGGAGTGATGCTGGGACTGACCTGAAACTGGCCCAGCCTATAGGAGTGACACTGGGACTGACCTAAGACTGGTCCAGCCTATAGGAGTGACACTGGGACTGACCTGAGACTGACCCAGCCTATAGGAGTGATGTTGGGACTGACCTGAGAAGGACCCAGCCTATAGGAGTGATGCTGGGACTGACCTGATAATGACCCAGCCTATAGGAGTGATGTTGGGACTGACCTGAGACTGACCCAGCCTATAGGAGTGATGTTGGGACTGGCCTGAGACTGACTCATCCTATAGGAGTGACGCTGGGACTGACCTGAGACTGACTCATCCTATAGGAGTGACGCTGGGACTGACCTGAGACCGACCCAGCCTATAGGAGTGATGCTGGGACTGACCTGAGACTGACTCAGTCTATAGGAGTGATGCTGGGACTGACGTGAGACTGACCCAGCCTATAGGAGTGATGTTGGGACTGACCTGAGACTGACCCAGCCTATAGGAGTGATGTTGGGACTGACCTGAGACTGACCCAGCCTATAGGAGTGATGTTGGGACTAACCTGAGACTGACCCAGCCTATAGGAGTGACGCTGGGACTGACCTGAGACTGACTCAGCCTATAGGAGTGACGCTGGGACTGACCTGAGACTGACCCAGCCTATAGGAGTGACGCTGGGACTGACCTGAGACTGACTCAGCCTATAGGAGTGATGCTGGGACTGACCTGAGACTGACCAAGCCTATAGGAGTGACACTGGGACTGACCTGAGACTGACCCAGCCTATAGGAGTGACGCTGGGACTGACCTGAGACTGACCAAGCCTATAGGAGTGACGCTGGGACTGACCTGAGACTGACCCAGCCTATAGTAGTGACGCTGGGACTGACCTGAGACTGACCCAGCCTATAGGAGTGACGCTGGGACTGACCTGAGACTGACTCAGCCTATAGGAGTGACGCTGGGACTGACCTGAGTCTGACTCAGCCTATAGGACTGATGCTGGGATTGTCCTGAGACTGACCCAGCCTATAGGAGTGATGCTGGGACTGACCTGAGACTGACCAAGCCTATAGAGGTAACGCTGGGACTGACCTGAGAAGGACTCAGCCTATAGGAGTGATGCTGGGACTGACCTGAGACTGACCCAGCCTATAGGAGTGACGCTGGGACTGACCTAAGACTGGTCCAGCCTATAGGAGTGACGCTGGGACTAACCTGAGACTGACCCAGCCTATAGGAGTGATGTTGGGACTGACCTGAGAAGGACCCAGCCTATAGGAGTGATGCTGGGACTGACCTGATAATGACCCAGCCTATAGGAGTGACGCTGGGACTGACCTGAGACTGACCCAGCCTATAGGAGTGATGTTGGGACTGACCTGAGACTGACCCAGCCTATAGGAGTGATGCTGGGACTGACCTGATAATGACCCAGCCTATAGGAGTGATGTTGGGACTGACCTGAGACTGACCCAGTCTATAGGAGTGACGCTGGGACTGACCTGAGAAGGACCCAGCCTATAGGAGTGATGCTGGGACTGACCTGAGACTGACCCAGCCTATAGGAGTGATGCTGGGACTGACCTGAGACTGACCCAGCCTATAGGAGTGATGCTGGGACTGACCTGAGACTGACTCAGTCTATAGGAGTGATGCTGGGACTGACCTGAGACTGACTCAGTCTATAGGAGTGATGCTGGGACTGACCTGAGACTGACCCAGTCTATAGGAGTGACGCTGGGACTGACCTGAGACCGACCCAGCCTATAGGAGTGATGCTGGGACTGACCTGAGACTGACTCAGTCTATAGGAGTGATGCTGGGACTGACCTGAGACTGACCCAGTCTATAGGAGTGACGCTGGGACTGACCTGAGACTGACCCAGCCTATAGGAGTGATGCTGGGACTAACCTGAGACTGACCCAGCCTATAGGAGTGATGTTGGGACTGACCTGAGACTGACCCAGCCTATAGGAGTGACGCTGGGACTGACCTGAGACTGACCCAGCCTATAGGAGTGACGCTGGGACTGACCTGAGACTGACCCAGCCTATAGGAGTGACGCTGGGACTGACCTGAGACTGGCCCAGCCTATAGGAGTGACGCTGGGACTGACCTGAGACTGACTCAGCCTATAGGAGTGACGCTGGGACTGACCTGAGACTGACCAAGCCTATAGGAGTGACGCTGGGACTGACCTGAGACTGACCCAGCCTATAGGAGTGACGCTGGGACTGACCTGAGACTGACTCAGCCTATAGGACTGATGCTGGGATTGTCCTGAGACTGACCCAGCCTATAGGAGTGATGCTGGGACTGACCTGAGACTGACCCAGCCTATAGGAGTGACGCTGGGACTGACCTGAGACTGACCAAGCCTATAGGAGTGACGCTGGGACTGACCTGAGACTGACCCAGCCTATAGGAGTGACGCTGGGACTGACCTGAGACCGACCAAGCCTATAGAGGTAACGCTGGGACTGACCTGAGAAGGACTCAGCCTATAGGACTGATGCTGGTACTAACCTGAGACTGACCCAGCCTATAGGAGTGACGCTGGGACTGACCTGAGACTGACTCAGCCTATAGGAGTGACGCTGGGACTGACCTGAGAAGGACTCAGCCTATAGGAGTGACGCTGGGACTGACCTGAGACTGACCCAGCCTATAGGAGTGATGCTGGGACTGACCTGAGAAGGACTCAGCCTATAGGAGTGATGCTGGGACTGACCTGAGACTGACCCAGCCTATAGGAGTGACGCTGGGACTGACCTGAGACTGACTCAGCCTATAGGAGTGACGCTGGGACTGACCTGAGACTGACCCAGCCTATAGGAGTGATGCTGGGACTAACCTGAGACTGACCCAGCCTATAGGAGTGACGCTGGGACTGACCTGAGACTGACCCAGCCTATAGGAGTGACGCTGGGACTGACCTGAGACTGACTCAGCCTATAGGACTGATGCTGGGACTAACCTGAGACTGACCCAGTCTATAGGAGTGACGCTGGGACTAACCTGAGACTGACCCAGTCTATAGGAGTGACGCTGGGACTGACCTGAGACTGACTCAGCCTATAGGAGTGACGCTGGGACTGACCTGAGACTGACCCAGCCTATAGGACTGATGCTGGGACTAACCTGAGACTGACTCAGCCTATAGGAGTGACGCTGGGACTGACCTGAGACTGACCCAGCCTATAGGAGTGATGCTGGGACTGACCTGAGAAGGACCCAGCCTATAGGAGTGATGCTGGGACTGACCTGAGAAGGACCCAGCCTATAGGAGTGATGCTGGGACTGACCTGAGAAGGACCCAGTCTATAGGACTAACGCTGGGACTGACCTGAGAAGGACCCAGTCTATAGGAGTGATGCTGGGACTGACCTGAGAAGGACGCAGTCTATAGGCGTGACGCTGGGACTAACCTGAGACTGACCCAGCCTATAGGAGTGACGCTGGGACTGACCTGAGACTGACCCAGCCTATAGGAGTGATGCTGGGACTGACCTGAGACTGACCCAGCCTATAGGAGTGATGCTGGGACTGATCTGAGAAGGACCCAGTCTATAGGAGTGATGCTGGGACTGACCTGAGAAGGACGCAGTCTATAGGAGTGACGCTGGGACTGACCTGAGACTGACCCAGCCTATAGGAGTGACGCTGGGACTAACCTGAGACTGACCCAGCCTATAGGAGTGACGCTGGGACTGACCTGAGACTGACCCAGCCTATAGGAGTGACGCTGGGACTGACCTGAGACTGACCCAGCCTATAGGAGTGACGCTGGGCTGGGACTGACGCTGGGACTGACCTGAGACTGACCCAGCCTATAGGAGTGATGCTGGGACTGACCTGAGACTGACCCAGCCTATAGGAGTGATGCTGGGACTGATCTGAGAAGGACCCAGTCTATAGGAGTGATGCTGGGACTGACCTGAGAAGGACGCAGTCTATAGGAGTGACGCTGGGACTGACCTGAGACTGACCCAGTCTATAGGAGTGATGCTGGGACTGACCTGAGACTGACCCAGCCTATAGGAGTGATGCTGGGACTGACCTGAGAAGGACCCAGCCTATAGGAGTGACGCTGGGACTCGGGGAATGCAAGGGAACAATGAAAACACAATAAACAATGCATGATGTGTGAGCCGGGGCTTTATGTGATGGTTGGCCAGTGATTAAGCAGATATTTCACAATGTAGAAGACTTACAAGGGATCCCATGATACCACACAGAGATGAGAGAGACATTATGATGAGGTTCATGATGATGATAAAATCAGTCCAATACACAGGGCATGTTTTGAAATCTATCTTCAGATAGATTTTTATCCCCTGGTTTCAAATAGTGAATTCATTTGCAGAAGATTTATTTTATGATTTGTGGTTTATTTTATGTTAACATTTATCCCATTGAGATGTGCAAACTCCCTGACCTCTATGGAGAGAGCAAAGCACAGATTATTTAGAGTTGGTGCAAAGTCAGAGAACCAACCCATCATGCAGACAAAATGACTTATATACTGTATATAGACTGAAGCAATAAGGCCCGAGGAGGTGTATTTCTGGCCAATATACCACTCCTAATGACCGTTCTTTAGCACAACGTGGCCCTTAGCTGTAGTATAGTGGCCATATATCACAAACCCCGGAGGCGCCTTATTGCTATTATATCCTGGTTACCAACGTAATTAGAACAGTAAAAATACATGTTTTGTCATACCCGTGGTATGAGGTTTGATATACCACGGATTTCAGCCAATCATCATTTAGGGCTCAAACCACACAGTTTATAATAGAGGAGAACATTTAAAAATACAAAAATGAGCTCCCACCTATATTAAATATGACATTTTATCATTTTAGTTACATCAACTGCACTCAAGATTAATACCATATCAATCAATATGTAATTAAAGTTGTTTATCTAAGATTTAATGTCATTCATGACCTGATAAAGAAATACATTAAATTATATTTTCATTTCAGTTTAACTAATGACGAGCCTGACCTCTAAGAAGAAGTACAACAGTAATAATCCAAAACAGGAAGTAATAATACTTATTACAGGAAGTACTAACGGGTCTGTGTATAATGGAATTGCAGTGCAGATTGGGCTCTTCTATCCTGCGTGCTATGACGTCAGGGTGGAAAAACAGTGTTTGTTGTTTGCAGTTATTTACTTATTGTTGTTAAATTGCAAATGGACGTGGCTGTTTCACCATTAAGGATTCCAGCTTTAAAGAGTATCTATTATATAAGGGAATATACGCTCTTAGAAAAAAGGGTTCCAAAAGGGTTCTATTCAGTACCAACAAGGGTTCTACAAAGGTGGACAGCCGAATAACCATTTGGTTCTAGATACAGTGCCTTCAGAAAGTATTCACACCCCTTGACTTTTCCACATTTTGTTGTGTTAAATTATTTTTTTAAATTCTTCTTTTCTTCTTTTTTTACATACAGTATGCTAGAATTTTTTCTGTCACTTTGACAGAGTATTTTGTGTAGATTGTTGGGTAAAAAATATATAACTAAATCAATTTTAATCCCAGTTTGTAACACAACAAAATTAGAGAAATGTCAAGGGTGTGAATACTTTCTGAAGGCACTGTCACACCTTCTTTTGTAGGAGTGTACCATCACGTTCACTTGTTCGAAAAAGGGAAGAAAAATGGCAATAAGTACCTGGATGGGGGAAATAGAGCATGCATCAATATCCTTGTCTCCACTGCAACAAGTAACATATTGTGTCACCGCTCTCTACATCTCCATCAATACTTATAGGTGGGCTGTCGAGAAGGGTTCACTTCAACGTTTTTCCCATCAACCCATAGCACAAGAGATGGCACCAACACCTTCAGTCAGATACATGACATCTAGTGAAGCTATGCAGAGAGACAGGAGACTATGTGTACCTCTTTACTACCAGATACTGAAATACATCCGTATGCCAGGTTAGATTCAATCTGTTGTGTTATCATTTGAACATGCCAAAAACTGTTGGCACTTTCGACGTCATTCAAAGTGAGACGGGAGATTACAGTGAATGTCACCCTCCTCTCCTTTTTCAATCATCCACTTTCAATCCATCCTTGTCGCAGGGTTTGATAGACAGCTTGGTGTTGATGCCAGTAAAATGGGATCAATAGAATAGGGAAAAACCGGCCAGACAATCTCTTACCCCCTTGAACGTATGTACCCATGATTGATTTGTCCCCTGTCTCAACAGAGGAGACATTACAGGAAAGGAAACATGATGTGGCACGGTGTGTGTGTGTGTTCATGCCTGCGTGTGCATGGGTGAGTGCATACATGTGTTTATGTGTGTGTGCGCGCGCGCATGCCTGCATGCATACAGTACGTGTGTGTGTGTGTGTGTGTGTGTGTGTGTGTGTGTGTGTGTGTGTGTGTGTGTGTGTGTGTGTGTGTGTGTGTGTGTGTGTGTGTGTGTGTGTGTGCGTGCGTGCGTGCGTGCGTGCGTGCGTGTGTGTGTGTGTGGCTGATTCACTCATGCACACTAAGCCCAATGATTGATGATCTGAAGCACATACACATCATCAGTGAGGCATTTGCGAGGTGTGTGAGTCAGGAGCTGTCATCCCCCTCAGTCTGCTCCAGCAGACGCCACTGTGGCTGATTTATAGTAAATCATTAAAATCTGCTTATTATTGCAGCAGCTCATCACCCACCCCCTCCCTCAGTCCCCATAACCAGCCACTCCCCCAAATCTGCCACTGCAGAGAGAAAGAAAGGGTGAGTGAGAGAGAGGTAGAGAGAGAGGAAAGGGAGACATAGAGAGAGAGAAAATAGGGAGGGGGGCAGACAGACTAATTCATCAAAACTAGACAGGGTTTGACCAGTCCACACCAATTCTACCTGCCTGACACACAGAAGCCCTGCAAACTAAAACTGAAATGAGTCCTTAGGACGTCCTCAGACCGTCCTGAAATGGTCATCTAAAGTCGTCAGGGCGTCGTGTCATGATCCGCTGGAGGTCTTTGTTTAGATCTCAGTGTATTACCGGAACCTTACCGGGGACATTTTTAGGACATTCTTAGGACATTGTGTCATAGGTTTGAAATAATACATTCATCTAAAGAAATAATTTTATCCAACTCAAAATAGCAACTTAATCTAACTTTAAGTAACAATTGTATCCAACTCCAAATAACATATTCTCACATCTAAGGGTTAGGATCTATTTCTCAATGTGTTGACTGCATGTGAAAGTTAAACAATGATGTTTACAGAGATTTATCCAGAAAAGACACACAAACAAACTCACACACACTTTCATAGCCTTGCTTGTGTGGCATTGATATTGCGATGTGACTTGATCCAATGGCAGGTGTATATTTGTCAAGGACATGGCTGTCTCTTCAAGTCAAGTGAAAAAAAACATTCACTAGTAGAGACTTTCCACTTCTGAAGATTTGGCCTGACATAATTTCATTACAAAATGGTCACCCATCCCTCAATATATAAAGATACAATAAAATACAATAAAAGGTTTTGAGGGTCAAGCCTTAACACATTTCTAGTAAATATCCTAACTTCTGTATTGTCTGTTTGCACTCTATCATCTGGTAAAGTAGATTTAAATTAGTGGTAATTGAAAGCAACATCACATCCCCATGAAGTGCTTATAATGGAGTTTGCAGCAGTGCAGACATTTATAACTCAAGACAGGTCTTATCTGCATATAGCAGAGAGGAGGCCTCAAACCCAAATGAACTTCAGAGGTAATCAGACACGATTGGCTGAGCATTTCACTGATACTCCAAGTACGAGTTGAACCTAACCAATTCAATTTCTGTGCATGTATGTACAGATGTCGGATCTTAATTTGACCACTCTTTTGTTGATGAGAATTTTCCTGCACAGCAGGAAATGCAAACTTTTTGTATATTTTAGTTTTTAAAAGGGTTCTAAAGTTTGTAATTTCCACTTTGAAATTTCTGACTCGATTTGACATAATGAAAAATATTTCAACCCCTACAAAAATGTGCATTAATTATAATCCACATAATAATTCACATTTAATGTTGCTGCAGGATTATTCATGCTGTAGCAAACTGGCTCAAATTAAGATCCTAGATCTGTATGTATGTAGATTAGGTTAATCTCCCCAAATGTATGCTTAAAATACATTCATGGGTTTTGGAATCCAAGCAAGCAAAGTTTACATCTCAGTGCCCTATACTGGCATATTCTCTCTCTCTCCCTCTCTCTCTCTCTCTCTCTCTCTCTCTCTCTCTCTCTCTCTCTCTCTCTCTCTCTCCCCCAGTCTTTCCTCCCTCCCCCTCTCTTCTCTCACACATCAAAGCATCATCCCTCTCTCCAGCCTGTCTCTAAATCCCACTGGATGTTTGGAGCACAGGTGCAGGACTTCGGAGCTCCAGTCTGCAGCCCTGCAGCTACTGTAACAGGAGAGGAACGTACACACAGAGAATTACCCAGTCTCCATTTCTCACACTGACATAATCCTCATGTTTTATTTGTCCCCTTGTAATTCTTTTTATATCTTGAGCTTATGTTCTTTGGCAAGCATTCAATCCCAGCCTCGGGACATGCGGGGCTGTTGAGCCAAAATGTGTGCCTAGTTGCAGTTAACGGGCATTAGTTTCTTTGTAACAGTGACTGAACTTGCACGTCTCAGTTCTGTGGGAGCCTGTTTCATTTTTGACTGACAGGCCATGACTGGATGCTGTACTTTGAGTCTCACACGGTCTTGTCAAACATGAGTGCTGTCAAAAGCATTCTTCACTCAGTCCCTGCCCCACCTGGCCTGCATGTCTGTCAGTCAAATGTGTAGAAGACGGAGAGTCATGTTCATATGGCAAACCATATATCCCTGAATTGTTCTAATAGATGTACCTCTACAAGATTTCCCTACCCTTAAGATCTGACATGGAGAATGTTAGTATGTTCTACATGGTTTCATGATCGCACAATCTACTTTACCTGCCAAATATTTCTGTATTCATCAGATGTCACTGGAGGGTGTTTTTTAGTCTACAATTCTTTGGGATTCAATCCGAGAGAGATGTCTAAGGTTGTACACTGTCAGGGGAGAAAAGCATGTTAAAACTGTGGCACCATGTCGCAATTGCCAACAGTATATTGTTTTCACAACTGTGCAAGCTAATAAGCATGCATTTTTCATGTACAGCGTGAGGAACAGTGTCTACATTCCAAATGGCACCCTATTCCCTATTTAATGCACACTTTTGACCAGGGCCCATAGGACTGTGAACTAATTAGGGATTGGGTGCCATTTGGGATGCAACCTGTGATTAGTGTCTATTAGTTCTCATTACCTCTCCTGTCACACTGTTTCCTTTACTTCCTACAGACAGGCTGATTGGCTCAACATGATCTGCCTCTTAGAACTTCTGTGGAAGCCATTTGCAAAGATATGTGAATGAAAGGTTGAGTGTATTACACTTGAAAACACAGTTATGAGAGTGCTGACCTTCATCAACTTAATCTTGGCAAACTTCAACTTTAACCCTAGTTCTGTGGAGGACAATTTGTAAAGAGATGTTTGGAATGTAGATATTGTAGTAATGCTGCTTTCACATTGGATTTATGGTATTTTGCCTGTAAAAGAAATTGTGCAATGTTTATATGACCCCCTTGTAAACAGGCCCATTTTGACCAGATTCTTGCCTGCATATGCCTTTTATATCTCCCGCATGCCGGCACACTGGTGATGAGTGTTAGTAGTGGTGTGCAGATGTGGGTAGGCGTCTATTTTTTTCTTTCTTGAGTAAGGCAGCTCCAAAATGCAGGTGTTTCAACCTAGCTCAGTGCTTTCTGTAGTGGTGGGGCAGACCGCGGAAAACACGGAACGTAGTGGTTGTTAATGCCCTTTAGTTGCGTCATGATTGGCTCAATGTTCTGTCAATCATGGGGACACTACGTCATCGCCAAATCTAAGGGTAGAGCACAAAAAGACCCTTGGGTGCTGCCATAGAGTTACATTAGAAGTGCCGATCCAAGAAGACTTGATGTCATTGGCCACAGATAAAATAACGTCAAATCACTGTTATATCTACAGTAACTTTGATTGGACTGATCATGTCAACATCATACTTTCTAAATCTTAGCTAGCTGTCATCATCATGAATCAAGTCGACAATCTACTGGCAAATCCTTTTTAATCCTTGTCATAAGAAGAGAAATAATGAAGAGAAATTATAGATAGATAAAACGTATCGATGCTCATCGGCCATTGGACATTGGCATTACACAAGTTGGAAATCGCAAATTCAACTATGAGTGGTTTGGAAGGAATCAGTGGCGAAATGCAAGCATTGAAAAGCAATCACAGGCCTGCTATTCAGTGGAGTGGGTGTGTGGTCTCAAATCTGGGTTTAAGGGTCTATTTTCCAAGCTTAAAAGGATAAACATTCAACATTGGCTTTGCTGTCAATCCAGCATGACTTCTGCCGCGGTCAAAACAACAGAAAACTCGGAACTGGAAATCTGACTTCAGTGAGTTCAAGACAACAGGGAACTCGGGGAAAACATGAGCTCCGACTGGGAAAATACGTTTTGAACGGTCATCCAACTCGGAATTGTACATCTGGAACTCAGGCCTCTTTCTAGGGAACTCGGGCCTCTTTCTAGAGCTGTGACCTGAAGCTCACTGACATCATCGAGGTTCAACCTTGTTTTTGCCCACAAAGGACCACTGCGCCTCCTTCTTGTTCAAGTGAGCACAGCACAATAAGAGGAGTCCAAAAATGTATTTTATGCAGCTGCGTAAATTATGTAATATGCCAGAGAGATACAGTGCCTTCGGAAAGTATTCAGAACCCTTGACCTTCTTCACATTTTGTTAGGTTACAGCCTTTTCTAAAAACAGATATTTTTTTTAATCCCTCATCAATCTACACACAATACTCCATAATGACAAAGCAAAAACAGGTTTTTAGACATTTTTACTAATTTAATAAAAATGAAAAACTTAAATATTACATTTACATAAGTATTCAGACCCTTTACTCAGTACTTTGTTGAAGCACCTTTGGCAGCAATTACAACCTCGGGTCTTCTTGGGTATGACGCTACAAGATTGGCACACCTGTATTTGGGGAGTTTCTTCAATTCTTCTCTGCATATCATCTCAAGCTCTGTCAGGTTGAATGGGGAGCGTTGCTGCACAGCTATTTTCAGGTCTCTCCTGTTTGGTCAGGTTTATGTCCGGGTTCTGGCAGGGTCACTCAAGTATTTTCAAAGACTTGTCCCAAAGCCACTCCTGCGTTGTCTTGGCTATGTGCTTAGGGTCGTTTTCCTGTTGAAAGGTGAACCTTCGCCACAGTCTGAGGTCCTGAGAACTCTGGAGCAGGTTGTCATCAAGGATCTCTTTATACTTTGCTCCGTTCATCGTTCATCTTTGCCTCGATGAATGTAGCACAAAATATCTCCACAGAATGATTCTGCTGCCACCATGCTTCACCGTAGAGATGGTGCCAGGTTTCCTCCAGATGTGACACTTGGCATTCAGGCCAAAGAGTTCAATCTTGGTTTCATCAGACCAGAGAATATTGTTTCTCATTGTCTGAGAATTTTTAGATGCCTTTTGGAAAACTCCAAGCGGGCTGTCATGTGCCTTTTACTGACGAGTGGCTTCCGTCTGGCCACTATACCATCAAGGCCTGATTGGTGGAGGGTTGCAGAGATAGTTGTCCTTCTGGAAGGTTCTCCCATCTCCACAGAGGAACTCTGGAGCTCTGTCAGAGTGACCATCTGGTTCTTGGTCACCTCCCTGACCAAGGCCCTTCTCCCCGATTGCTCTAGGAAGAGTCTTGGTGGTTCCAAACTTCTTCCATTTAAAGATGATGGAGGAACTGTGTTCTTGGGGACCTTCAATGCTACAGAAAATGTTTTGGTACCCATCCCCAGATCTGTGCTTCGACAGAGTCCTGTCTCGGAGTGCTACTGACAATTCCTTCGACCTCAAGGATTGGTTTTTGCTCTGACATGCACTGTCAACTGTGGGGTGTTTCTCTTTCCAAATCATGTCCAATCAATTAAATTTACCACAAGGACTCGAATCACAATGTAGAAACATATCAAGGATGATCAATGGAAACAGGATGCACCTGAGCTCGATTTCGAGTCTCATAGCAAAGGGACTTAATACTTATGTAAATACGTTTTTTTAACCTGTTTTCGCTTTGTCATTATGCGGTATTGTGTGTAGATTGCTGAGGATTTTTTTAAATCCATTATAGAATAAGGCTGTAACGTAACAAAATGTGTAAAAAGTCAAGGGGTATGAATACTTTCCGAAGGCACTGTATATATACTGTTGCTAAGAAAGGAATACTAAGCGTATGTTGTATAGTAATCTGTTAGTTTTCCATGCGCCTCACCCTAATCATTTGGTCCCTTTCCTCTCTTAATTTCACCTGCTGTTATGATTTGATGGTGCACATGTAGCCTATAACCTGTTTTAGAGAAATGCAATCATCAAATATTTTAAGAGCTTTCATTGTCTGCTTATTTGCCCCCTTTATTCATCCTACGGTTCTGACTTGGTGTACAGGGAGAACACTGTAAGAACGGCCCATGTTCTGAATTCTGTCGCTGTACATTTCAAAAGTGCTCAACAAATAATTATATTGACTTTGTCCGTCCTGCCATAGTTTGTACATCTCAATTGTCAGTAGAAACCACATTTGTTTAAGCAAGTCAGCCATATCAGCTAAGTTTAAGATTTTTTAAAGGCTGTAAATGAGGCTGAATGAATTATTTTGCTGCCAGACAAAGCTCTACTGATAGCCAGGTGTAACAGTGGTAAGGTGTTGCGACTGCTGTCGGGACAGCTTTATGTAGGCCTTAACAGTTTGTGGGCACCGTTTGTCACCATTATAGTGCAACTAATGTATTGTCTCTTGTTGATATCTGTTGCCTATATGGGATTGAGCAAAATAATAGGCCTACACTTGATTTGGGCTCCATTATGCAAGAGATAATCAAAGAGCGGCTATGCATTCTATGGAAAGTAATGAACAACGTGGAAGGTGTGTTCATCAACGAAGCGCTAGCGGAGTGGGACTTTTTGGTAAAAACTCAACTCGTCATGTTTGGAGGACAAAGAATGCTGAGTTGCATCCAAAGAACACCATACCTACTGTGAAGCATGGAGGTGGAAACATCATGCTTTGGGGCTGTTTTTCTGCAAAGGGACCAGGACGACTGATCCGTGTAAAGGAAAGAATGAATGGGGCCATGTATCGTGAGATTTTGAGTGAAAACCTCCTTCCATCAGCAAGGGCATTGAACATGAAACATGAGTCTTTCAGCATGACAATGATCCCAAACACACCGCCCGGGCAATGAAGAAGTGGCTTCGTAAGAAGCATTTCAAGGTCCTGGAGTGGCCTAGCCAGTCTCCAGATCTCAACCCCATAGAAAATCTTTGGAGGGAGTTGAAAATCTGTGTTGCCCAGCAACAGCCCCAAAACATCACTGCTCTAGAGGAGATCTGCATGGAGGAATGGGCCAAAATACCAATAACAGTGTGTGAAAACCTTGTGAAGACTTACAGAAAACATTTGACCTCTGTCATTGCCAACAAAGGGTATATAACAAAGTATTGAGATAAACTTTTGTTATTGACCAAATACTTATTTTACACCATAATTTTGAGGACATAGGATCCTCTTAAAGAAGAAGTTTCAGGTCTGTGAGAGCCAGAAATCTTGCTTGTTTGTAGGTGACCAAATACTTATTTTCCACCATAAATTTCAAATAAATTCATTAAAAATCCCACAATGTGATTTTCTGGATTTTTTTTCTCATTTTGTCTGTCATAGTTGAAGTGTACCTATGATGAAAATTACAGGCCTCTCTCATCTCTTTAAGTGGGAGACCTTGCACAATTGGTGGCTGACTAAATACTTTTTTGCCTTACTGTGTGTGTATATATATATATATATATATATATATATATATATATATATACTACATGACCAAAAGTATGTGGACACCTGCTCATCAAACATCTCATTCCAAAATCATTGGCATTTATATGGAGTTGATCCCCCCTTTGCTGCTATAAAATCCTCCACTCTTCTGGGAAGGCTTTCCACTAGATGTTGGAACATTGCTGCAGAGGCTTCCATTCAGCCACAAGAGCATTAGTGAGGTTGAGCACTGACGTTGAGCGATTAGGCTCGGCTCGCAGTCTTTGTTCCAATTCATACTAAAGGTGTTCAATGGGGTTGAGGTCAGGGCTCTGTGCAGGCCAGTCAAGTTCTTCCACACCAATCTCGACAAACCATTTCTGTATGGTCCTCGCTTTGTGCACGGGGGCATTGTCATGCTGAAACAGGAAAGGGCCTTCCCCAAACTGTTGCCACAAAGTTGAAAGCACTGAATTGTTTAGAATGTCATGGTGTGCTGTAGCATTACGATTTCCCTTCACTGGAACTAAGGGGCCTAGACCGAACCATGAAAAACAGCCCCAGACCATTATTCCTCCACAAAACTTTACAGTTGGCACTATGCATTTGGTCAGGTAGCCTTCTCCTGGCATCTGCCAAACCCAGATTTGTCCGTCAGACCGCCTGTTGGTAAAGCGTGATTAATCACTCCAGAGAACGCATTTACACTGCTCCAGAGTCCAATAGCGGCGATCTTTACACCACTCCAGACGATGCTTGGCCTTGTGCATGGTGATCTTAGGCTTGTGTGCGGCTGCTCAGCCATGAAAACCCATTTCATGAAGCTCCTGACAAACGGTTCTTGTGCTGATGTTGCTTCTAGAGGTTGTTTGGAACTCGATAGTAAGTGTTGCAACCGAGGACATGCAATATTTACGCGCTACACGCTTCATCACTCGCCGGTCCCATTCTGTGAGCTTATGTGGCCTACCACTTCGTGGCTGAGCCATTGTTGGTCCTTGATGTTTCCACTTTGCAATAAGAACACTTACATTGGACCAGGGCAGCTCTAGCAGGGCAAAAAGTTGACCAACTGACTTGTTGGAAAGGTATCATCTTATTACAGTGCCATGTTGAAAGCCAATGAGCTCTTCAGTAAGGCCATTCTAATGCCAATGTTTGTCTATGGAGATTGCATGGCTGTGTGGTCAATTTTATAAACCTGTCAGTAACGGGCAGTGGTGCAAAGTACGTAAGTAAAAATACTTTGAAGTACTACTTAAGTCGTTTTTTGGGGTATCTGTAGTTTACTTTACAATTTATATTTCTGACTACTTTTACTTTTGCTCCACTACATTCCTAAAGAAAATAATGTGCTTTTTACTCCATACATTTTGAATGCTTAACAAGACAGGAAAAGTGTCCAATTCACACACTTATCAAGAGAACACCCCTGGTCATCCCTACTGCCTCTGATCTGGCAGACTCACTAAATACAATTGTTTCATTTGTAAATGATGTCAGACTGTTGGAGTGTGCCCTTGATTATCTGTAAATAAACATTTAAAAAGAAAATTGTGCAGTTTGGATTGCTTAATAGAAGGAATTGTAATTTTTTAATACTTTTACTGTAACGTAATTCTTCTTCCTCCTCTAACGAGGAGTATGAAATGTCGGACCAATGCGCAGCGTGGTATGTGTTCATGATGTTTATTAACTGAACAACAAAATACAAAATAACAACGTGAAATAAACGAAAACCGAAACAGTCCTGAAAGGTGCAGAAAACACAAGACAGAAAATAATCACCCACAAAACACAGGTGGGAAAAGGCTACCTATGTATGATTCTCAATCAGAGACAACGAACGACACCTGCCTCTGATTGAGAACCATACCAGGCCAAACAGATAAACACAACATAGAAAAAAGAACATAACTACCCACCCCAACTCACGCTCTGACCATACTAAAACAAAGACATAACAAAGGAACTAAGGTCAGAACGTGACATTTACTTTTTCTTTTGATACTTAAGTATATTTAAAAACAAATACTTTGTGGCTTTCACTTTTACTTGATTCATTTTCTGTGAATGTATCTTTACTTTTACTCAAGTATGACAATTGGGTACTTTTTCCACCACTGGCATGAGCTTGTCCTCATTTCTAATACAACATATTGGATGCATGTCATTCATATTCCATTCACCCAGTTCAATGCAACATCGATAAGTTTAGGCTACTACATGATTCTTGAATTTGCCCTATACTCATCATAAGGTGCTTCAACCTAGCCTACAAATTAAAATGTGAAATGTAGGTAAACAGGTCGAGAGACAAATTGGAGTAATCAGTTGAGGTCATGCAATCAATACCACCTTGCACACTCTTGCCTGCACCTAGCTTATCTGAGATGTAATCATCAGTCCAAACAAGAGTTTATTTTGGACAAATTCAGGTAGGTCCATCTCTGTTTCGTTCCATTTGCTTTTTTTTAGCAAATGTTTTGTAAAAGAATATGTGGAATGAAAACACCCCTGATCACCTACACACAGTTCATTTCCATAGCAACCACATACAGCATCATCACTTTGCTCATTCTATAATTCCTTCTCGCATATACACACTCTCCTCCTCTTACCTTTTCCATTTTGCTTATGGACCTCAGTGCATAACACAACAGCTATCTGTGACCAGGCGCAGAAACCTCTTGAAGTGAAATCTTTATACCATAACCCCTAACCACTACATAGCCTACATCGTTATCACCATATTAGCTAACATTATAGTCAACCAACTCTAACGAAAGCATGAGTAAACCCACAATCCAATCAATGTGTACAATCATGCAGTACAGTGTACAGCAAGCAGTTAAGCAGTTACCCACTGGCGGGCCCCAGTGTCAATAAATTTATAAAACCGAAAGCTTACCTTGACTTGGAAGAGCTAAAATAAATAGCATTTTTAGTTGGTTGAGTCAGGTTGTTGAGAGGCTAAATTGTCTGCATTAGCTAAAATAAACTCAGAAAAAGAGAAAAATACAATGAAAGATCTCCTTCTCTCCTCTCTCTCTCTGCTGCTTCTCCTTCATTTTCAACTATCGTCTTTCTTCGCTTTGAGTCAACTACTCTCCACACTTTATGCACTGCAGTGCTAGCTAGCTGTAGCATATTCTTTCATTAATAGATGAATTCTCTGACCCTTTGATTGGATGGACAACATGTCAGTTCATGCTAAGAGATCTGATAGATTGGAGGACATCCAAACGTTTCTGATTGCACAAGTTCAGATAGTAGGCCTTCCTCCCCATTTTGTTCCTAGTGAATAAGACCCAGGTTTGCCGTATCCTCTGCTTCTGTTAAACTGAATAGTGAACCCCTCTCAGTATCACATTGGCTATGGTGAGAGATGACAACTGAAACATTCATCTTGATCAGGGGTAATTAATTAATGCGTTAATTAATGGGGTATGCCTTAAGGAAACTGCGTAATTAAGAGTTTGACATGACAAGGTTTGAGGCAATGCACACAGGTGAGTGTGTATGTGTGTCTGTGTGCGTGCGTGGGGAGGTGGCAGAGTTCAAAGATGTAGGGTTTAGTAGCACCTCTAAACTCTCTATCCTGTGTCCTCTGTCACCCACCACCCCAGGCAGGTAGGGTAGGGTACAGCACGGCTTTGGCATGGCCTGGACAGACTTTAGACAGATACTGTATGATAGGTCTCTGATTACCCAGTCAGCTGGAGGACTGGGCCTTGTCACCTGTCAGTTACAGAGATGGAGGGATGAGTGAGGAGAGAGACAAGAAAGGCAGAGAGGAAGAGAAGCAGGAGGGGATTTGAGAGGATTAGATTCATCACCAATGACAACGTACAGCACAAACATTAAATATATAGACACAAATCATTTCCTTATACTGTATTAGGTGAGTTGGAGAGCCTTCACAAGGAGGATAGTGTGGACTGCCCAGGCAGCAAGGGAGAGAGCGGGAGAGGAGACCTTTGACAGACACGTCTCACCCAGACTGACAGATCTGTCAATAGCCCCGGGATGGCTGCCCTGATTGACAGCTAGCAGGTGGCTGGCAGAATGGAGTTATCAGGGCGTTTGTCAATCAAACACATCACCGTGGTTACTGTGGGCTGGCTACAGACACACAGCTGCCCAAGGTGATCTCTTGTTCTAATGGCGGAATGTTGGCACACTGGTCGAGCAGTCGCCTGCCTGGATCATGCTAACATTACCGTGGATGGCCACTACTTGTGTGCGCGTGTGCGTGTTAGGCTTTCTTTATTACAAATGGGCTGATATACAGTAGGCTCATATAGAGTGCCTTCAGAAAGTATTCAGATCCCATGACTTTTTCCACATTTTGCTACGTTACAGCCTTGTTCTAAAATTGATAAAATTGCAAAAATTACCAAGATTCTCTGGTCTGATGAAATCAAAATTGAACTCTTTGGCCTGAAATCCAAGCGTCACGTCTGAAGGAAACCTGGCACCATCCCTACGGTAAAGCATTGTGATGGCAAAATCATGCTTTGGGGGTGTTTTTCAGCGGCAGGGACTGGGAGACTAGTCGGGATTGAGGCAAAGATGAACAGAACAAAGTACAGAGAGATCATTGATCAAAATCTGCTCCAGAGCACTCAGAACCTCAGACTAGGATGAAGGTTCACCTTCCAACATGAAAACAAACTAAGCACACAGCCAAGAAAACGCAGGAGTGGCTTCGGGACAAGTCTCTGAATGTCCTTGAGTGGCCCAGCCAGAACCCGGACTTGAACCCAATACAACGTCTATGGAAAGACCTGAAAATAGCTGTGCAACAATGTTCCGCATCCAACCTGACAGAACTTGAGAGGATCTGCAGAGAAGAATAGGTGAAACTCCCCAAATACAGGTGTGCCAAGCTTGTAGAGTCATACCCAAGAAGACTCAAGGCTGTAATCGCTGCCAAAGGTTCTTCAACGAAGTACCGAAGTAAAGGGTCTGAATACTTATGTAAATGTGATATTTCAGTTTTGTATTTTTCATACATTTGCTAAACTTTCTACAAACCTCTTTTGGCTTTGTCATTATGATGTATTGTATGTAGATTGATCAGAAAAATAATCAATTGTAGAATCAGGCTGTAACCTAACAAAATGTGGAAAAAGTCAAGGGGTCTGAATACTTTCCGAAGGCACTGTACATCTACAGTATGGATGGTTGTCATCTTTGATTTGTATTTCATTTTAGTGCCTCCATGATATCAATGAATATATGTAGTTTTCCATGTCTTTGGTTCCCCTTAAATGAATATTGTTCACATTGTTAATGGGAGATAATGATATGTGTGAAAGGTGCCCCCCCGAATGGAATACAGAACAAATGAAGGCATTCTACTCCATTACATCTGCCAGGATTACACCCTGAACATCTGGCATAGGATTCTGACTGATAACGGTTTTGAAGAACTCATATTAGGAGATATTTACGAAAACACCGACATTTATAGTGCATGAAAGAGCTTGGGGGAAGTTAGTTTGGTGCCTGCTCACGATCAGACAATTAGTCAGTGTTGAGCTGAAGGATGTATGTGGGTGAATATAAATCAATATGACACTGAGTATAAATTAAGTAAAAAGCACTCAATCTCTCTGTACTCCACACACCACAATACACTTTATTATAGGCAGTTTGTTTCATACAGATAAATATATTTTCAAGTCCACACTAGAATGTACATCGAGTTTTTTTTCCATCTCCAAGAACATAACCCTATCCTCCCTCTGTCATCCTCCACACCTGAAACTAAAGGACTAAACTACAGCAAAAAAAGCTTAATTCAATTGTCACCAGCATTACAGTTACAGTTACCAACGCTCTGGATAACATGAAAACAGCCTAACCAGCTCTGCTAGGGCAAGTAAAGGTGTTTTCTCATTTGTGTCTGGAAGCAGCTAGCAAGCTAGCCATCGTTAGGCAGTTAGCTTGGGTGCCTGACTGCCGATGTGAGGTCTGAACACTCAGATCAACCCTACTCCTCGGTCAGAGCGTCCAGTTTGCGTTCTGAACGCTCCGATAGCGAAACTCTGAATTTACTAACTGACAATCTGACAACTTTCAGAATTTACTAACGCCCAGAATGCACTCTGAGCACATTCTGGCACTCCAGATAAAATGTTCAAACACACCCTATGGTTAGATGCAGTTGCCATAGCAACATCAAGTCCCACACAATGATGCCATAGTGATATCTCTCCCAGTGGGTGTAGGCCTAGGGGCAGAACCTTCCTGGGAGGTGTAGTGTGTCACAGGGGTGTTGGCACGGGGCCGTCGGAGGCGTCTGTCTGGGTACAGGCTGCTGTCGAAGGGCCTGCGGTGAACACACAGGACATGAGTCTTCAGGTTCCCCTTCTGGGTGGCACTGTAGGGGCAGTACCTGCACTGGAAAGGCTTCCCCCCTGGCAGAGAGGAAAGCATTGCTTTAGACAAATCAACCTCCCAGCCCTCCCTACTGATTATACTTCATTGTGTTTAATACTGCCAACTCTCCAGTGCCAACTCTCTAGTGGTAGTCATAAAATACTGTGGATGAAATGATAATAACCCTATTGGTGGAATCATGGAAAAACAACCCCATGCGTTCCCCATCTAATTCCACCTCTGACTAGTACTACATGAAACATACTACTTCATTTGTGATTTTGAAGTCCTTCCCTTCTCATTTTATGCACACAAAAAACAACAGAAACACACACACATGCACCCTGGGCTCATGGTGGTGATGAGTGTTGGGCTGAGGAATGAGAAACGTCTGCAGCTGGCTACACTGAGCCCTACCTCCATCTCTCTCTCCCATCAACTAATAATGTGACTCATTTGTGCTGGGTTCTACTCTAATGTTTTTACTTCTACACACACACTAGTGCCCTGTTCAGATGGGATAAGTTTAACTGGGGGAGCTTCGGTAATAGAATTATGTGCACGAGCACAAATCACCACATCAGTAATTTTAGTCCCGTCTGAATCTGGCATGTCAGTCATTTTTACTTGGCAAGAAGGTTATTATCCCAGCCCTAAAAACCTACTGTTTTTCAGCAAACTCCCCGGTCCTCTGATAATTATCGTCATCCCTGTGTTTTGAGGGATATTACAGTGTTTAACAGGTGCTGCACCCAGTTTGGGTAAGAACATGGGAACAAATGGATGCTTAAAACAAAGTGCTATGCAAGTAGCATACAGATGAATGAACTGCCTTGTCATATATCAACTTCAGCCTCCAGGCTTCCATCCTAACGGTCAATTTTGAATGAGGATAACAAATTATTACAGGGGCAGTTTGGTAAAACAAATCCCATCCGAATCGTCCACTGGAACAACGGACATGCTGGGGCAATAATTACATAACCAACGTTCTATAGTAACACAAGTCCCGTGCGAATAAGGCTTATGTCTAGATGTTGTCTTGTGCTATTACAGGCCTGGTTACAGCACAACTCATCTCCATGCTTTCTTTCTGGAAGAACTCCACGGCTTCTTCTATCATTCAGGATTACAGTAAACCGTTATGGGATGATGTAATATGACCTCAAATAACACGCTGCCACAACCTTTTAACCTCTCTCTTCCTCTTCTCCCCCCTCCTCCTCTTCCTCCTCCTTCTGTATGAAATGGAAAGCTTTCTTTAACATCTACATAAAAAGTAATTTTGGTGAAAAAATGTAAAAAGCCCACAGAAGGAAACCAACCAGCAGTACAGGAAATGAGACTATGAAATGAGACTGTGACACATCTGTATGCCCTCTGAATATCACTGACCTGTCTGTCTGAATATCACTGACCTGTCTGTCTGAATATCACTGACCTGTCTGTCTGAAGATCACTGACCTGTCTGTCTGAAGATCACTGACCTGTCTGTCTGAATATCACTGACCTGTCTGTCTGAATATCACTGACCTGTCTGAATATCACTACCCTGTCTGTCTGAATATCACTGACCTGTCTGTCTGAATATCACTGACCTGTCTGTCTGAATATCACTGACCTGTCTGTCTGAAGATCACTGACCTGTCTGTCTGAATATCACTGACCTGTCTGTCTGAATATCACTGACCTGTCTGTCTGAATATCACTGACCTGTCTGTCTGAAGATCACTGACCTGTCTGTCTGTCTATCACTGACCTGTCAATCTAGTCTGAATATCATTGACATGTCTGTCTGAATATCACTGACCTGTCTGTTTGAATATCACTGACCTGTCTGTCTGAATATCACTGACCTGTCTGAATATCACTACCCTGTCTGTCTGAATATCACTGACCTGTCTGTTTGAATATCACTGACCTGTCTGTCTGAATATCACTGACCTGTCTGAATATCACTACCCTGTCTGTCTGAATATCACTGACCTGTCTGTCTGAATATCACTGACCTGTCTGTCTGAATATCACTGACCTGTCTGTCTGAATATCACTGACCTGTCTTACTGATGCTCTGGGAGCTAAAATATAAATTACAATATATATATATACAGTTGAAGTCGGAAGTTTACATACACTTACATACACGGTTGGAGTCATTAAACTTATTTTTAACCACTCCACAAATTCCTTGTTATCAAACTATAGTTTTGGCAAGTTGGTTAGGACATCTACTTTGTGCATGGCACAAGTATTTTTTCCAACATTTGTTTACAGACAGATTATTTCACTTATCGTTACTGTATCACAATTCCAGTGGGTCACACGTTTACATACACTAAGTTGACTGTGCCTTTAAACAGGTTGGAAAATTCCAGAAAATTATGTCATGGCTTTAGAAGCTTCTGATAGGCTAATTGACATCATTTGAGTCAATTGGAGGTGTACCTGTGGATATATTTCAAGGCCTACCTTCCAACTCAGTGCCTCTTTGCTTGACATCATGGGAAAAACCAAAAGAAATCAGCCAAGTCTGGTTCATCCTTGGGAGCAATTTCCAAATGCCTGAAAGTACCACGTTCATCTGTACAAACAATAGTATGCAAGTATAAACACCATGGGACCACGCAGCCATCATACTGCTCAGGAAGGAGATGCGTTCTGTCTCCTAGAGATGAACGTACTTTGGTGCAAAAAGTGCAAATCAATCCCAGAACAACAGCAAAGGACCTTGTGAAGATGCTGGAGGAAACAGGTACAAAACTATCTATATCCACAGTACATCGAGTCCTATATCGACATAACCTGAAAGGCCGCTCAGCAAGGAAGAAGCCACTGCTCCAAAACCGCCATAAAACAGCCAGACTACAGTTTGCAACTGCACATGAGGACAAAGATGATACTTTTTAGAGAAATGTCCTCTGGTCTGATGAGACAAATATAGAACTGTTTGGCCATAATGACCATTGTTATGTTTGGAGGGAAAATGGGGAGGCTTGCAAGCCGAAGAACAACATCCCAACCGTAAAACAAGGGGGTGGCAGCATCATGTTGTGGGGGTGCTTGGCTGCAGGAGGGACTGGTGCACTTCACAAAATAGATGGCATCATGAGACAGGAAAATGATGTGGATATATTGAAGAAACATCTCAAGACGTCAGTCAGGAAGTTAAAGCTTGGTCGCAAATGGGTCTTACAAATGGACAATGACCCCAAGCATACTTCCAAAGTTGTGGCAAAATGGCTTAAGGACAACAAAGTCAACGTATTGGAGTGACCATCACAAAGCCCTGACCTCAATCCCATAGAAAATTTGTGGGCAAAACTGAAAAAGTGTGTGCAAGCAATGAACATGACTCAGTTACAGCAGCTCTGTCAGGAGGAATGGGCTAAAATTCACCCCACTTATTGTGGGAAGCTTGTGGAAGGCTACCTGAAACGTTTGACCCAAGTTAAACAATTTAAAGGCAATGCTACCAAATTGAGTGTATGTAAACTTCTGAACCACTGGGAATGTGATGAAAGAAATAAAAGCTGAAATAAATAATTGTATCTACTACTAAAATAAAGTGGTGATCCTAACTGACTTAAGACAGGCAATTTTTACTAGGATTAAATGTCAGGAATTGTGAAAAACTGAGTTTAAATGTATATGGCTAAGGTGTACGTAAACTTTTGACTTCAACTATATATATATATTAGTACCAGTCAAAAGTTTGGACGCTCATTCATTAATTCTAGTTTTTTTTATGTTTTACTATTTTCTATATTTCTCTTTGTTTATTTGAGCTGTTCTTGCCATAATATGGTATTTGACTAAATAGGGCTCTCTTCTGTATACCCCCCTACCTTGTCAAAACACAAATGATTGGCTCAAACGCAAATTAACTTTTAACAAAGCACACCTGTTAATTGAAATGCATTCCAGACTACCTTATGAAGCTGGTTGACAGAATGCCAAGAGTGTGCAAAGCTGTCATCAAGGCAAAGGGTGGCTACTTTGAAGAATCTCAAATCTAAAATATATTTTGATTTCTTTAAAAAAAATGGTGTTACTACATGATTCCATATGTGTTATTTCATCATATTGATGTCTTCACTATTATTCTACAATGTATAAAAATAAAGAAAACCCCTGTAATGAGTAGCAGTGTCCAAACTTTGGACCGGTACTTTATGTGTATGTTTTATGGTCACGTTCACCGGATAGGTGCAGTGAAATGTTTTGTTTTACAGCGTCAGCCATAGTATTGTCTGCAAATTAAAGGCTTTCCCTATTGTATTGTAAGAAGGGGAAAAAAATCTACCCTGACTTTGCAGGGTGTAATACATCGCTAAATGCAGGATCAAATATTTTGGAACAGGTCAGGACAGTGCATTTGGCAAACCATATGTTTCAAGAAAAGGATATTACACTTAAAATATCTTACCAAATCTCCTTTCTTCTTAGAGCCATTACAAAATGTAAGCTATCTTTTTAACGTGTTACAAATTAAGCATATTCAGCAAATAATATAATATAAAGCAAGTCAAATCTCTACACGTATAGTGATTGCCCTATCTCTCCCCTCTTTCTCTCTCCTCTTCCTGTCTTGTACATTCTTTTTTCCTGATATCTCCCTTCCAATGGACGAGAGGTGAGGTCCAGGAGAGGGAAACCTCCAGATAAGTTCCATTACTCACAGGCCACAGTCTAATCTAACTAATATTTTACAATTAGAGGAGACAGGACTGGGCCCAGAGCCATCCATCTCCCCAACACATGATCACCCATTCATAGGCTAAACACCAGTCTCAAACCAGACCAGCTCACACACACATTTACCAGGAAACAAGAAAGGATGTGGGAAGGGGAGGGAGAGTGTGTGTGTGCGTGAGTGTGAGTGTGCAATCTCGGTGTTTAGGTATGTCACACACAGGGTGTGTGTGTGTGTGTGTGTGTGTGTGTGTGTGTGTGTGTGTGTGTGTGTGTGTGTGTGTGTGTGTGTGTGTGTGTGTGTGTGTGTGTGTGTGTGTGTGTGTGTGTGTGTGTGTGTGTTTCAGGCAGAGATAATGACCATGATGACAGTGGCGGGACTGTGGGGGCCAGAGGAGCTGAATGGTGACGGATGACACAGCACTGAGCTCTGATGGCACAGAGACAGTGAGTGATGACTGCACATCCTTCCCAGCACTCCACCCTTCATTATCTCTATGGGGAGACCCAGGCACAATGGCAGCCTGCTCGGCCTGCCCTCTCTCTGCCCTCAAACGACATCTGCTCAGAGACAGCCACACTTGCCTTCTTCTTTCACCTCGCTGTCGCTCCATCTATCTCCATCTATACTCTCTCTCTGTCTCTCATCCTTTCAGTATAGGGTATGCACTCAGACAACGAGGTAATGACTCTTCTCCCTTTCAAATCGGGTATTTTCTTTCTTTCATTCTTAGATAATCTATTCTGTATCGATCTACTCATATTCTCCATGTCTCACGTTTTTTTTCCTGAAAAATAATTGGATTGTATCGCCATCTAGCGGCTGTGATTGGGAGATGCAGTTGCAGGACATTAACCATGAGGGAGGGCTCGATATAAAACAAATGAGCATACAGACTGGTTCATCCAGGGGTCACCATCTGGCCAATTACCACCGTTGGCACACTGTGTCCGACCTGAACTGTCATTGCACACACATCACTCCATGTCCACGGTGCCCAGCAATATGTCACTGAGTGACTAGACCTAGACGTACAGTATGGGGACAGGAGGCAGGTCCTTGACAATGCCACCTGGCCAACATTCAAAACAGAGCAGGCAGAAGCAGTTGTTGTGATGAGAATAATGTCTGACTGACCACCTGCTTGTTGTTTGTAGTTAGAGGGCACTCGCTAGGCTCAATGTCAATTATGTCAACTTTGACTGATAGCTTTCCATCTTAGCTAATGATAGACCCTACTTTAGAGTGCAATACTGAGGGGGGGGGGGGGTAAAGCATGTACAGTGGGTTTACTTAGTTATCCTCTTTCATAATTTCTATACCAAACTATACTAGCGATGTAACTTGTAACTTATTGTAAAAAATTGTACAAGTGACCAAAGATAAGTAAAAAAAATTGTAAACCCTGAATATGCATGACCTGAAGAGGTGAGATGAGTGCAGAAATATACATCACTTCAGGAAGTTGTAATATGCATCTAGTATATCTAAGAAAACCATTATTCTGACATACTGTAGCCTATACTTTTACCAACAGGAACCATCAATGAGCAAAACACATGTTGTGCCCAAACAGAGTTGACAGACACTTTCATACGAGAATATTGTGTGTTTCATATAGTGTTTCTGCATCAGATGGATCAGAATGATGGGGTATCAAGTTGCACTCATAATACATGTATATCATATCAAAGGATCCCAAGTGTCTGAAAGAACAGGTAATTAAATCTTGCTTTCGGCAGGCGTCTCACACAAGATTTAAGCTTCTCCATTGCCAGGGTTATTTGTTACCTATCAGATAGTGAAATTGCATCGTCCTCTAAGTGCGGATGTAATCAATGCCACACACCTGTGACTCCAGTACCCTTGTTTTAGTTCTTCTGAGTTTCACAATCACAAGTGTTCATACTAACTAGAGTTCGTCAATTTCATCTGATAAATTGTCTGCTGAGGTAAGCCTATTTTTTGAATGAAAGAGAGTGTACTAAATATCCAAACATATAGGATAGGACAGTATAGGAAAGGATGATATAAGGGGGCAGGATCACTACTTGTCCACTAGATGGCATTGTACTCTCATGTAACGTTGAAAAGAGTTAGGAACCAGAGGGACAGTTGACATCATTCATTGGGCAGAGAGAGGGACACTCACTTGAAGTATCTGCTCTCTCCATTGGCCCTCCCCCTCCACCATTCAAGCTCTCTTCATTGTCATTGAGGAACGTGTGATTCTGGCCACTGAAGGACCAGAGGACTGAGAGGTTCCTGTGGGGATGGAGGCAGTGGTGAGGAGTCTGCCCTGGCTTCAACAGCTCCAGAGGAGAGAGGAGAGGCTGGATGACCGACCTGTCCCACTGGCCCTGCTTCCCTTGGGTACACTCAGGGGCCTCACTGGGCCCCTGGGGAACAACAACCATCATCTCTGTCATCTCCTCACTCAGCCCTGCTTCATTGCTGCTACTCTTCATCATCCTCCACTTGTTGAGGTCCTCTTCTTCCTCCTCTTTGTTAAACACAGGTCTCTCCAGTGTACACTCCCCATTGTGAGCTGATGAGTCATAGGTGTGTGTGTCCTCCTGATCTATAGACAACTCCAGGTCACTACCAGTGTCAGACCTGGCTGTGTGTTGTCCAGCCTGCAGCCCATTGCTATTGGAGGAGAGGGAGCTGTGCTGCTGGAATAACCCAGTCAATCCCCCTGAACCAGGCTGTGACGACAGCACCCAGTCTGGCCTGAGCGACAAATCCAGAGGCTCATACTGGGACTTCCTGGTCCTGGGTGTGACTGCAGAGCCACCAGCACCTGCCTCCCCCTCACTGTCCCAGTCACTCCCCCTGACTCTAACACCATACTCCCCCTCAGAGCTCCCCTGTCCTCCCCCGGGAGGGCTGACCCTCCCTCCCCTTGCTCTCCTCTTTCTACCACCTCTCAGAATGCTGGATGTCAGGCCATTGATGAAGGTCTGTATGGATTGATGAAGACCCTGTGGGTTCACACTGTTCTCCTCCATAGCTGGAGGTCCTCCATAGGCCCGGCGTAGGTTCAGGTTGGAAGGGTTGGGCAGGTTGGGAGGCCTGTCCATTTGCAGTGTACCTGGGTTTCTCCGGTTCTCATCTGTGCCTTCCATCCCACTGTAGAGGCCAGAAGTAGGGCTCCAGTCCTTGGGGCTTGGGGTCTGTGGGGACGAGGGGGCTCTGTTGTCCATGGTGTCCTGGTTCCACTGGGGGTGTTGGTTGGGGTGGTAGCCCTCTAGATGGTAACTGAGAGAGGCTGATTGGGCACTGATGTAGTCACTGGAGGGACAGCTGTAGAACTTCTCCTTACCTGTTAGAGCCACAAGACAGAACAACAGTGCAGCGTGAACCAGACATCTCCATACCAGTATTTCACATTTAAGTTTCTCTGGATAGCTGTATACATGTTATATTTCACAAACAATTGTCTGACTTGTACAACTAAATCATTGGCATACTGAGAACCAACCTAAAGAACCTGAGCGATTGGATCATCTCTTTGAACTTGGGAAATGTGTGTGTACATATGGCCACCATTTCTAAACATGAATAATGTGTTCAGAGCCACACAATGCTGAGTTGAATGATTTAAGTTGTGCTCCGCAGTAAATCAGGCTTGTAATCAGCTTTCAGCACAGGTGATACATCATCGCACAGCATGGAGTATAGAACACCATACGCAAGGAATATACTCAAAGATGTTAGCAGCAAATAAATGTATATTGTTGGCTTATCCCCATAAACTTGGTGAGCAAGTTGGAATGACTTCTCACCTGTACGGTGTCCATAATAGGCCAAAGTCACATGTCCATGAAACATCTGTCAAAGTCATTTGGAGTTGGATGTTTAACTGTCCTAATATCGACAACGTATACATGAACACTTCTCTCCAGGAGTCATGTTAGGTTGAACTGTGTTATAACAGCCTTGCCTATAGGGTTTTACATACAGTGCCACCATGTTGAGTTAGTGCTTGTCTGAGAGACCCTTGAATGTGTCCCAAAGGGCACCATATTGACCCAGGGATCTGGTACAAAAGTAGTGCTCTATATAGGGCATAGGGTGCTATTTGAGACACACCCTTTGCATTCCACCTTCTTTAAGCAGCCCAGCTGTTTTGGTGCCATTCCAATTACTGTAAAAGTCATCTGCCGCTATTAAGCCACAAATATTGGCAGTTTATTGTCCAACACTCTCCTGGCATTTGAAGGTCAGGGCATACATTATACTGGGTCTTTTAGGGATGTGGCGTCTGGGATGGCGAGATAAATTTACAGCGGCATTCATTTAATTTTGTGCATATTGATGCCTTATTGTTCTTCTTTAATGGATTAATATCTGACTTACAACAGTGATTCATTCCCCTCGGCTGAAAAATCCATTTCATAACACCTTGAGATCAGATCTGACCCTGAGGTAATTGTCCCTGAAGTAAATCTCTCAATCTAATGATCTAAAGTTGTTTGTTATGCTGTCTCCAACTTTAATACCAACACCATCCGTCATTTAATGAGATAAATTATATGGAAAAATAGCCTTTGTTTAAATATTGGAATTTTAAACTACTTAATATACCCAGAGGAGAGAGGAAAATAAGTGTATTGAATGGAGCAGATCATAAAACATCACACTAATAGGTTTCATTTAGACAGGCAGCCCAATTCTGATATTTTTTATGCAAATTTGGTCTTTTGACCAATCACATCACATCTTTTCACATCAGACCTTCTTCAGAGATGATCTGATTGGTCAAAAGACCAATTACCGGGGAAAAAAGTTCAGAATTGGGCTGCCTTTAAACACAGCCATAGTGAGGTAGAAATCACAGCTGGAGTCACATATTAATGACCTTCAACAACACAGTCAACAATAATTTGTGTGTATGCATGTGTTCAAACAGGACAGTGAGTGGGAAAGAGCCTCCTCAGAAACACCACATCCATTGTCTTTAGTCACAAAAAAAACGCCTGCTTAATGGCAGTATTTCAGACGGTTAGGCTGCGTTTACACAGGCAGCCCAATTCTGATCTTTTTTTCACTAATTGGTATTTTGGCCAATCAGAACAAGAGTTGATGTGAAAAGATCATATGTGATTTGTCAAAAGACCAAATTTGCGTAAAAAATAACAGAATTGGGCTGCCTTTGTAAACGTAGGCATAGATACACTGTCTCTCTCAATTAATCCGTGGTTTACATTACCATGAAATTACCTGCAGGTCTGAAATGCAAAACCCCCCAAAAAGACATATCTGACCTCATCTTTGGCCACTGTCTCTTTCAAAAACACATTTGCTCGCCAATATCTCCCAGAGCAGCGAAATAACAAAAAGACTCAAGCCCCGACTCATCTTCTGTCTTTGGACGGGTGCCATCTTTCTGATTGCCTGGTTCATGCTAACTTAATCAGTTTTAGATTTACTTACACTGACGAGACCCACATTATGAGTAATTTTAGTGCTTAGATTTATCAACCAAACTCCAATTACTGTATCATTACATGGCCCTGCTTCTCTCACCTAACACAGACATTCAGATAATGAAGAGATGCATATGAGTTATCCAACCTGTGATTAGAAATGCAAAAGAAAACATCTGATACTGTGATGTGGCAAAGCATACAGCTGGTAGGGAAAGTGATTCATTTCATATGGAAATGCACTCTTTATTCAATCTGTTCACCACCCATGTAAACACACACACATGTGCGCATATACACACACATGCACACACACACATAATTGTTATATTGTAACAGTCTGCGTGCAGTATAAACTAAAGCACCTAAATGACTAAACCTAAGCGGTTTGCGTTGAGATGAAACCGCCTGAGAGGGATATTCACACCCAAGACTGCTGGGGAGAGAGAAAATAGGGGCACCAGATGTTCTTTGATGTTTATAATAGCATATTATTAATATTAATTAGACCACATCGTCAATGACGCATTTGGGACGTTTCCAAGTCAATTAAGCCAAATGGCATTCAGGAGACGTGGAACAATATTTCAAGGCAGGTGTTCACAACTCCCAGGGTAAATCTTTTTATCAGCAGCTAGGAAAACAAGCATTTTGAGCTTAGTTTGAGCCTCATACCTCATATCTGCAATAATAATTAAAAAGAGGATTAGGGGACAAAAAAATGAGATGGGGAAGTCAAGCCCAACAGGTAATCCGGTTTATAAATCATAAATCAGCAGTGTTCAAATCTACTTACGTATATAGGCCCAGTTTGTGTGTTGAAATAAAAACAGCCATGCTACAACTTAAAGGGATTGTTTAGCGAAATTACATATTTAAATGTTTTATAAACATGTGCTTTTGCTGAACTATCCATTTAAGAATCATCGGATGCCAAGGGTTGTAGGAACTAGAAGTTAGAACGATTAAAAAGTTACACTGATTTCTATTCCCCTAAACATGATCCTTCCTCGTCTCTCTGTAAGCACTCGTAACCTGTAACATCTGTACAGTAGAAGTAGTGTGACGGCTGGAGAAGGAAACAAAGACCAAGTGAGGATGACATCATTACATGGTGTCTGCTCATTGACCTTGGGGTTAAGAGTTTGAATAGGACTAATGAATAACTGCCAGAGGATTTCAGGCATGTTTGTGTTCCCAATTTAAATCTGGACACTCTGGTGTCGGTCAGGGGCTCTAATAAGCACATCATTATTCATGATCTAAGATTAGAATTACAGTCAAAGGAAGTTTTTTAATCTGTCTTGATTAGATTTTAAGAGCAGCATTTTCAACACTAGCTAGTAGCCATATGAGTAAAGAGACCATAATCTAACACGTTGACACTGTATCTATCGGTCACGCGTGGCTCAGTTGGTAGAGTATGGTGCTTGTAACACCAGGTTTGTGGGCTCGATTCCCAAGGGGTCCAGTAAACAGAAGGGGGGGGGTATGAAAATGTATGTAAGTCGCTCTGGATAAAAGCATCTACCAATTGACTAAAATGTAGCAGAGCAGTCACTAACTCTGAACTGTAGTCACTATCCATACTGGGAACAACAATATAATAACTTAATGACTTCTGTTTGGCTGGGAAAAAAATCAGCCACTTGTTCAGGCGTAATCAATGTGTCTCAAACTGAAACATCTGGCAACAATGGTAATTCCTCACCTTCTGAGTTAAAACTACTCCAGCCCCTGTAATACAGGCACAGTAAACTTATCCCATTCCTAAAACCCCTCATCAAGACTTGCACTTAGTGCCTGTACGTTCTCCATATGTATAGGATTTACCTATCTGTCCCGCAGCAGACCTGTGTGTTGAGCTGGGGCCAGCAGCGTGTGATTGTGTTAATTAATCTGTCGTGGAGAGCAGCTGCAGAGGTCTCTGGGATATATTGTCAGAGCAAAACAATGCAGTGCTTAAGCCCCTGAGTGAGTCCTCCATTACACAGGAACAAGAGGAGGAGAGGCGAGCTGGGATCCATCATATAAAGAAGCAGTGACGCCTGACCTTTAAAATGAATTAGTTTCCATGCTTAATATCGACTCAAATTACACTCTGATACCGAATGTGGCAGCCCAGAATTCATCCGATTCATTCTCAGCTAGCTTTTATAAACATAACCCTGCAGTATTGGCTGGGTATATGGGCTGGGGACTGGGGAACAGGAGAAGCTGAAAAGTACCAATGATTGTAACTGTTTTGTAAAGGGCTGGCAAGGATTAACCTTAAAATACTGGTATAAACATGTAAATACAAGTATAAGTAGACAATATGTCAACAAAACATTTAACAAGATTAGACCTGATCCATTTATCTCTTTTTCACGGTGGATCAAATCCTCCAAAACCGTGTCAGAGACGCTGACTCTCACCATGCCTGCTAGAAGATCAAACCTGGGTTCAAAGACTATTTGAAATCTTCCCAATACTTTGAGTGTTTGCTTTAGTCTGCCTAGAGTGCTCCTGAGCCTGTTGGGAGTTTGTACTTTTTTATTGGTTCCAGTGCAACAAGAAAGCTCAACCGAGAACAGCTAAAGTATTTTAAAGAATTTAAAATAGTATTTTAGCCCAGGTCTGTGGAAGATCCAAAATTCTAAGCCAGGGAGGAAAAGAGTAAAATATATGCTTTAAGCTAAAGGTCAGCAAAACCACTACAGTGGATACTGTAGTGTACTGTATTATGTATAGTTAACTGTACAATAGTGAAAGAAAACTGTAGTATATACTATAGTAATTAATGTAGTGTTTTTTCAGATTGTAGTATTTACTGCAGTGTTTTTGCGAACTGTACTTCCCTATAGTATTTTTGCAGATTGTAGTATTTACTATAGTGTTTGTTTTAATATCTTTGACATAGAAATGGAGGCTCTCTCTTTCAGAAAACCTACTGGAGAAATACTAAATGAGCAAATTTTCCATAATCTGTAGGTAGGTAGGTACAGTGCATTCAGAAAGTACTCAGACCTCTTGAATTTTTCCACATTTTGTTAGGTTACAGCCTTATTCTAAAATTATTAAAAAATGCCCTTCCTCTACATGCAATACCCTATAATGACAAAGCAAAAACAGGTTTGGAAAGGTTTGCAAATGTATTAAAAATAAGCTGAAATATCACATTTACATAACTATTCAGACCCTTTACTCAGTACTTTGCTAGAGCATTTTTGGAAGAAATTACAGCGTCAAGTCTTCTTGGGTATGACGCAACAAGTTTGGCACAACTGTATTTGGGGAATTTCGGCCATTCTTCTCAGCAGACCCTCATAAGTTCTGTCAGGTTAGACGGGGAGCGTCACTGCACAGCTTTTTTCAGGTCTCTCAAGAGATGTTTGATCGGGTTCAAGTCCGGGCTCTGGCTTGCCCACTTGAGGACATTCGGAGACTTGTCCCGAAGCCACTCCTGCGTTGTCTTGGCTGTGTGCTTAGGGTCGTTGTCCTGTTGGAAGGTACACCTTCGCCCCTCTCTGATATGCTGAGCACTCTGGAGCAGGTTTTCATCAAGGATCTCTATGTACTTTTCTCCGATCATCTTTGCCTCGATCCTGACTAGTCTCCCAGTCCCTACTGCTGATCTGTGCCTCGACACAATCTTGTCTCTGCGCTCTACGGACAATTCCTTCGACCTCATGGCTTGGTTTTTGCTTTGACATGCACTGTCAACTGAGGGACCTTATATAGACAGGTGTGTATCATGACACAAGGCGAGACCCAAATTCAGACACAGGAGGCAGATGGTTGGAGTCTTATAATGTTTAATAATCCAAAAGGAGTAGGCAAGAGAATGGTAGTGGACAGGCAAAAGGTCAAAACCAGATCAGAGTCCAGGAGGTACAGAGTGGCAGAAAGGCTCGTGGTCAAAGCAGGCAGAATGGTCAGGCAAGCGGGTACAGATTCCAGAACAGGCAAGGGTCAAAACCGGGAGGACTAGAAAAAAGAGAATAGCAAAGGCAGGAGTACGGGGGGAAAAACGCTGGTTGACTTGAAACATACAAGACGAACTGGCACAGAGAGACAGGAAACACAGGGATAAATACACTGGGGAAAACAAGCGACACGTGGAGGGGTGGAGACAATAATGAGGACAGGTGAAACAGATCAGGGTGCTTTTCCAAATCATGTCCAATCAATTGAATTTACCACAGGTGAACTCTAATCAAGTTGTAGAAACATCTCAAGAATGATCAATGGAAACAGGATGTGCCTGAGCTCAATTTCGAGTCTCATAACAAAGGGTCTGAATACTTATGTAATAAGGCATTTCTGTTTTGCATTTTTAATAAATCTGCAAACATTTCTAAAAAACCTGTTTCTCACTTATGGATGGCACAAACTGAGATATGGGGGAGGGGAATGTGCAGAGTACAGAGTATATGCAAATTGAATAGTGTAGTATTTACTGTAGTTAAAAAAGTCAGTATTTTTTCAGACTGTAGTGGTTTTTCAGACATTACTGTAGTATTTACTACAGTGTTTTTATTGCTGATAATACTGCAGTACTTACTATAGTATTCTACAGTATACTACAACATTCTATAGTAAGTACTACACATTATTGAGGGATACTGCAGTGTGTAGAATAGCATTCTACAGTTTACTACATCATTCTATAGTAAGTACTGTAGTATTCTATAGTAACATTTAGTATTTCTCCATGTGAGGCAGCTATTTAGAATCCAGACAACGTGTAACTTAACAGGATGCTATGACAAGAAAAGCATGCGCCCAGGGAGTCAAATCATCAAAATCACCAGGTGGAACAGAATACTATCAATAAAAATACCAGGTGGTATATATCAAATAATTAAAAACACCAGATGGCATGCATTAACATCTTGTGCCACTTAGGCAAGGGTTGGGGTGGCAATGGAACTGATATAAAATAATGGAGGCTAATTATCTGTAGCATTCAACATGACAGCATTAAAGTTAATAAGAAAAGAAAGGCCTTTATCCAAGCAAGCAACAAATATAACCGATTATATTTGTTGCTTGGATATGCTGACCTACTGACCCTGTGCTTCAAGGCAAGTCCACCTGAGTACATTAGTGAAGTTTAGCCAAAGGCATAGTTTAATCTCCTGATGGAACAGCACGGTTCTATTCCATGCTAGTCTGTGCATGGGAGGGATAACAGATTGTTTACATCGGAAACTAATGGCATATTTATGGAAGTTCTCAAACATCCTATCGATATAAATGTGCCCAAGTCATCATGTGCTGGTCATCCAGTTGACCTTGACCATGGATCTGAGGATATATCAAGTACTGTAGAATATTGACCATAGAATATAGAATACACATATTAGATGGACCTATGATAAATAATTGAGAGAACTGGAAACAACAAAAACGATATGCAACCATTGAGTTGTAAGGAAAGACGGTAATGTACCTGAGACTGAGGAGGGTAGGCTGCTGTTATCCTGGGTACTGCCGGTCTGAGTGAGGCCTGGTCCTATAGAGCTCTCCTCCAAGATATGGCTCAGTCCTGGGCTACAACTCCTACTAATAGCCTGGGTGTCTGGGTTGCACACAGGTGCTCGTCGCTCATCTGACACCCTCCACCCAGCCTGGTAGGCCCGCTGCTGTACTTTAGCTGTGTATAGGTCCTCCTGATCTACAGCCAGTCCTGGTGCCATGACCTGCCAGCCTGGGTAGCTCTTGAGGTCGTTTCTCTCATTGGCAGGAGCTTGTGGTTGATACTCCACATTGCTCGAACTCAGGGGAGGCACCAGATGATTCAAACCCAACAGAGAGTGATTATTATCACCCTCCGTCGGTGAATTGTGTCTGGGTGCCAGCATGTTACCCAGCATCTCCTTCACCTTCATCCTGATGCCTGCTGTGGCAAGGATCTGCTGGAACTCCGACTGGCCCGCTTTCTCTGCAGAGAGGAACCTGCTGTGGAGGCTTGAGATGTACTGGGAGTAGAGGTTTGTGTAGTGGGCGTCCTGGGATACTCTAGCCATGCTAACAGATACCTGAGGGTCAGCAGGAAGCTGCTTGGTCTTAGCAGACAGCTTGTTGAGGTGGACCTTCATGTGGTTCTTGAGGAACCAGGGTTCTTTGAAGCGCCGGCTACAGATCTGGCAGCAGTGCTCGAATGAGTCCTTGTGCTTCCGCATGTGTCCCTTGAGGAACCAGGCCTGGCTGAAGGTCTGACCACACACCTTGCAGGGGAACTCCCCACCAGGGGGCTTCAAGCCCCGACCACTGCCCACCGCGGAACTCTGACTTTGGGCTGACACGGCGGTGATGTGGGCCGTCTCCACGTGGCTGATGAGCTCCTCCTCCTGGGAGGCCGCATACTCACACAGGGTGCACTTGTATGGCTTGTGGAGGATACGGATGTGGCGTTCCAGCTCCTGCTGCTTCCTGAACTTTCCTTTGCAGAAGGAGCAGCGGAACCCTGCGGAAGGCTGAGCCTGTGTATGATCCTCCTGGCCTGTGGTGGTCATCTTGGGGGAGACAGATGGCAGTGAAAGGGTCTCCACAGGGCCAGGGCCTGTGCAAGTCAAGGGGAGCTGGGTGGTGCTAGAAGCAGGCTGGGGCTGCTGGAGCTGGGGATGGGGGATGTGGGGTGGTGGTGGCTGGGTCAGACGACCTATACCACCCCTGATGTGCCTATCCCTCAGGATGGCCCTCTCCTCCAGCTCGTGGAGCAGCCTGTTCTCCTCTCTGATCCGGCCACGACCTTTCCCAAGGTTGCCCTGCTTGTGAGTGCGTAAGTGGATCTTGAGGTTGCCCTTCTGCGCTGCCCTGTGGTCACAGTAAGGGCACTTAAAGGGCTTCTCGCCTGTGTGCGTGCGCATGTGCAGCGACAAGATGCTGTTGAAGCGGAAGCGTTTGCCACACAGTGGGCACGGGTACTTCCTGTTCTTGTGCGTGTCTTCCTGGGTGATGTTGACATGGGTCATGTGACCCTGGTTCTGTACCCTCAGGAACTGTGGAAGGTGATCCACCCTCCCATTGATGCCATTTAGAACCCTGGCTGAATCCACCAGCTGATTGGCTAGCAGTGCCATCTGGCCCCTTAAGTGTGGCTGCCCTCGTCCAATGGCGTGGTGGTTTTCTATACTCAGAAATCTGTGGACTGTTACAGTGTGGAGGTCAGGGATTGGATGTCCCAGAGTCCTTCAGAAGGTTCTGCTTGTGGTTGATGGTATAGCAACCTCTGACACCTTTTCCTCAGAGAGGGGAGTTGGAGACACCTTCGCATATAATAGAGACTTCCACCTAAAAGACAGAAAGGAAAAAGACACATAAGGCATACACATGAACATGAACAATCAGTGCAATAGAGCCCTCATATTACATACATTTAAAGAAACCTCAAAGTAAAAAATATGAAATATTCAACAACAACAACAAAAGGATTAGATGGAAATGTCACAGTAAACTTTCAGTGCCTTTGGAAACTAATTCAGACCTCTTGAATTTTTCCACATTTTGTTATGTTAAAGCCTTATTCTAAAATTCATTCAATAGTTTTTCCCCCCCGTCATCAATCTACACACAATCGAGTGGTCTTGGGTATGATACTACAAGCTTGGCACACCTGTGTTTGTTCTTTTCCCTCCCATTCTTCTTTGCAGATCCTCTTAAGCTCCTGCATTGTGGCTGTGTGCTTAAGCACAAGATGGAGCCGATAGAGATCGCTTAAGTCCTTACGAAACTGTGCAGTATTTTGTTTTTTTATCGATTATTTCTTACATTGTTAGCCCAGAAAACCTTAAGTGTTATTACATACAGCTGGGAAGAACTATTGGATATCAGTGAGATGTCAACTTACCAGCACAACCAGCACTACGGCCAGGAATACAACTTTCCCAAAGCGGATCCTTTGTCTACACCTCCCAGGGCATTTGAACTGATTCCAGAGGCCAACCCAAAACAACGGAGTCGGAGGAGAGGGTGCCGGAATGGTCTTCTAGTAAGGCTTCGGATGAGCGCACATCACCCACTGCTTCCGAGTATATAACTTGCTAATGTCCAGGGCAAGAGTTGCTTTCCAAAGAGATATACCCGGGATTGTAACATACTCTGTTTCACAGAGACATGGCTAGCTGGGGACATGCTGTCAGAGTCCGTACAGCACATCGTGCCTAGAGGAACAAACATCTCTCTGGTAAGAAGAAGGGCATGGGTGTATGTTTCATGATTAACGACTCATGGTGTAGTTGTAACATACAAGACCTCAAGTCCTTTTGTTCACCTGACCTATAATTCCTCACAATCAAATGACGGTTATCATCACAGCCGTGTATATCACCCTGCAAGCGGATACCAAGACGGCCATCAAGGAACTTCACTGGACTTTATGCAAACTGGAAACCAAAATGAAAACCAGCCCCGTTGCGGACATCGACGTCTAGCTCCCAGACAAATTAAACAACTTCTTTGCGCGCTTGGAGGACAATACAGTGCTACAGACAAGGCCCGCTACCAAAGACTGTGGGCTCTCCTTCTCCGTGGCCGACGTGAGTAAAACATTTCAACATGTTAACCCTCGCAAGGCTGCCAGCCCAGACGGCATCCCTAGCCGGGGCCTCAGAGCATGCGCAGACCAGCTGGCTGGTATGTTTATGGACATATTCAATCAATCCCTATCCCAGTCTGCAGTCTGCTATCCCCACATCCTTCAAGATGGTCACCATTGTTCCTGTTCCCAAGAAAGCTAAGGTAACTGAACTAAATTACCATCGCCGCATAGCACTCACTTATTTCATTGTGAAGTGCTTTGAGAGATTAGTCAATGATCATATCACATCCACCTTACCTGACACACTAGACCCACTCCAATTTGCTTACCGCCCCAATAGGTCCACAGACGATGCAATCGCCATCACACTACACACTGCCCTATCCCATCTGGACAAGAGGAATACCTATGTAAGAATGCTGTTCATTGACTACAGCTCAGCATTCAACACCATAGTACCCTCCAAACTCATCATTAAGCTTGAGACCCTGAGTCTCGACCCCACCCTGTGCAACTATGTCCTGGAATTCCTGATGGGCCACCCCCAGGCGATGAAGGTAGGAAACAACATCTCAACTTTGCTGATCCTCAACACTGGGGCCCCACAAGGGTGCATTCTCAGCCCTCTCCTGTACTCCCTGTTCACCCATGACTCTGTAGCTATGCACGCCTCCAACTCAATCATCAAGTTTGCAAACGACACTACAGTGGTAGGCTTGATTACCAACAACGACGAGACAGCCTATAGGGAGGAAGTGAGGGCCCTCGGAGTGTGATATCAGGAAAATAACCTCTCACTAATCGTCAGCAAAACAAAAGAGATGATCGTGGACTTCAGGAAACAGCAAAGGGAGCCTCCCCCTATCCACATCGATGGGACAGCAGTGGAGAAGGTGGAAAGTTTTAAGTTCCTCAACAAACTGAAATGGTCCACGCACACAGACAGTGTGGCAAAGAAGCCGCAACAACCCTCACTAACTTTTACAGGTGCACAAATGAGAGCATCCTGTCGAGCTGTATCACAGCCTGGTACAGCAATGGCACCGCCCACAAACGCAGGGCTTTCCAGAGGGTGGTGCGGTCTACACAATGCATCAACGGGGCAAACTACCTGTCCTCCAGGACTCCTACAACACCCGATGTCACAGGAAGGCAAAAAAGATCATCATGGACAATAATCACCCGAGCCACTACCTGTTCACCTCGCTTCCATCCAGAAGGCGAGGTCAGTACAGGTGCATCAGAGCTGGGACAGAGAGATTGAAAAACAGCTTCTATCTTAAGACAATCAGATTGTTAAACAGCCACCATGAGCACATAGAGGTGGCTGCCTACCTACAGACTTGACATCATTGGCCTCTTGAATAAATGTAACACTAGTCACTTTAATAATGCCACTTTAAGAATGTTTACATATCTCTCGTTACTCATCTCACATGTACAGCTGAAGTCGGAAGTTTACATACACTTAGGTTGGAGTCATTAAAACTTGTTTTTCAACCACTCCACAAATTTCTTGTTAACAAACTACAGTTTTGGCAAGTCGGTTAGGACATCTACTTTGTGCATGACACACGTCATTATTCCAACAATTGTTTACTGACAGATTATTTCACTTCATTCACTGTATCACAATTCCAGTGGGTCAGAAGTTTACATACACTAAGTTGACTGTGCCAATAAACAGCTTGGAAAATTCCAGAAAATTATGTCATGGCTTTAGAAGCTTCTGCCAATTGGAGGTGTACCTGTGGATGTATTTCAAGGCCTACCTTCAAACTCAGTGCCTCTTTGCTTGACATCATGGAAAAATCTAAAGAAATCAGCCAAATTGTAGACCTCCACAAGTCTGGTTCATCCTTGGGAGCAATTTCCAAACGCCTGAAGGTACCACGTTCATCTGTACAAACAATAGTAAGCAAGTATAAACACCATGGGACCAAACAGCCGTCATACAGCTCAGGAAGGAGATGCTTTCTGTCTCCTAGAGATGAACGTACTTTGGTGCAAAAAGTGCAAATCAATCCCAGAACAACAGTAAATTACCTTATTAAGATGCTGGAGGAAACAAGTACAAAACTATCTATATCCACAGTAAAACAAGTCCTCTATCGACATAACCTGAAAGGCTGCTCAGCAAGGAAGAAAACCGCCATAGAAAATGCCAGACTACGGTTTGCAACTGCCCATGGGGACAAAGATTGTACTTTTTGGAGAAATGTCCTCTGGTCTGATGAAACATAAATAGAACTGTTTGGCCATAATGACCATTGTTATGTTTGGATGAAAAAGGGGGAGGCTTGCAAGCCGAAGAACACCGTCCCAACCGTGAAGCACGGGGGTGGCAGTATCATGTTGTGGGGTTGCTTGGCTGCAAGAGGGACTGGTGCACTTCACAATATAGATGACATCATAAGGTGGGACAATTACGCACAATTGGCCTAGCGTCGTCCGGTTTAGGGAGGGTTTGGCCAGTAGGGATATCCTTGTCTCATCGCGCACTACAGACTCCTCTGGCGGGCTGGGCGCAGTGCACGCTAATCAGGTCGCCAGGTGCATGGTGTTTCCTCCGACACATTGGTGCGGCTGGCTTCCGGGTTGGATGCGCGCTGTGTTAAGAAGCAGCGCGGCTTGGTTGAGTTGTGTTTTGGAGGACGCATGGCTTTCGACCTTCGTCTCTCCCGAGCCCGTAGGGGAGTTGTAGCGATGAGACAAGATAGTAACTACTAACAATTGGATACCACGAAATTGTGGAGAAAAAATAAAATAAAATAAATAAATGTCAAAGACTCCAGTCACCCATGTCATAGACCGTTCTCTCTGCTACCGCACGACAAGTGGTACCGGAGCGCCAAGTCTAGGTCCAAAAGGCTCCTTAAAAGCTTCTATCCCCAAGCCCCAAGCCATAAGACTGCTGAACAATTGGACTATTTACATTGACCCCACCCCCACATTTATTTTACAGTGCTGCTAGACAATTTGTGCCAGCTCTATGCACCAGACCTCCAGTACGCCTCCACAGTCCGGTACATCCTGTGCCTGCTCCTCGCACTCGCCCTGAAGATCGTGTCACCAGTTCGGTGCAACCTGTACCGACCCCACGCATCAGGCCTCCAGTGCGCCTCCCCAGTCCGGCGACGGTCCACAGTCCGGAGCCTCCCGACGACGGTCCACAGTCCAGAGCCTCCCTGTGACGGTCCACAGTCCGGAGCCTCCCGACGACGGTCCACAGTCCAGAGCCTCCCTATGACGGTCCACAGTCCGGAACCTTCTACGACGGTCCACAGACCGAAGCCCTCCTTTGCGCCGATGCCCAGTCCAGGCACGTTGTCCAGTCCCGCTCCATGGCAGGAGCCTCCCTCTGCGCCGATGCCCGGTCCAGGCACGTTGTCCAGTCCCACTCCAGGTTAGGAGCCTTCCTCTGCGCCGATGTCCGGTCCAGGCACGGTGTCCAGTCCCGCTCCAGGTTAGGAGCCTTCCTCTGCGCCGATGCCCGGTCCAGGCACGTTGTCCAGTCCCGCTCCATGGCAGGAGCCTCCCTCTGCGCCGATGCCCGGTCCAGGCACGTTGTCCAGTCCCACTCCAGGTTAGGAGCCTTCCTCTGCGCCGATGCCCAGTCCAGGCACGTTGTCCAGTCCCGCTCCATGGCAGGAGCCTCCCTTTGCGCCGATGCCCGGTCCAGGCACGTTGTCCAGTCCCACTCCAGGTTAGGAGCCTTCCTCTGCGCCGATGTCCGGTCCAGGCACGGTGTCCAGTCCCGCTCCAGGTTAGGAGCCTCCCTCTGCGCCGATGCCCGGTCCAGGCACGTTGTCCAGTCCCACTCCAGGTTAGGAGCCTTCCTCTGCGCCGATGTCCGGTCCAGGCACGGTGTCCAGTCCCGCTCCCGGTTAGGAGCCTCCCTCTGCGCCGATGCCCGGTCCAGGCACGTTGTCCAGTCCCACTCCAGGTTAGGAGCCTTCCTCTGCGCCGATGTCCGGTCCAGGCACGGTGTCCAGTCCCGCTCCAAGGCCGGAGCCTTCCTCTGCGCCGGTGCCCAGTCCAGGCACGGCGTCCAGTCCCACTCCATGGTAGGAGTCTTCCTCTGCGCCGGTGCCCAGTCCAGGCATGGCGTCCAGACATGGCGTCCAGTCCCGCTCCAATGCCAGAGCCCTCTTTGGCGCCGGTATCCAGTCCGGGTCCGGCGTTCAACCCAGCTCCATGGCCCTCCTCTGCGCCGATGCCCAGTCTGGGCACGGCGTTCTACCCGGCTCCATGGCCGGACCCGTGGTCTGAGTGGGTACTTTGCCCCGCACCGGAGCCGCCACCGACGCTACATGCCCACCTGGACCCTCTCCTATAGAGTCAGGTTTTGCGGCCTGAGTTCGCACCTTTGTGGGGGGGGGGGGTACTGTCACGCCCTGACCATAGAGAGCCTTTTATTCTCTATGTTGGTTATGTCAGAGTGTGACTAGGGTGGGTTATCTAGGTTGTTTTATGTCTATGTTGGCCTGGTATGGTTAGCAATCAGATGCAGCTGTTTATCATTGTCTCTGATTTGTGATCATATATCGGCAGCCATTTCCCAACTGTTTTTTGTGGGATCTTGTTTGAAGTTAGTGCATGTTGCACCTCTTATGTTACAGTTTGTTGTTTGTTTCTTTTTTTGTTTTGTAAGTTTCACGAAATTAAGATGTGGAACCCAGATCAAGCTGCATGTTGGTCCGAGAATATTTCCAACGATGATCGTGACAATTTAATCCATTTTAGAATAACGCTGTAACTTTAAAAAATGGGCAAAAGGTCAAGGGGTCTGAATACTTTCCGAAGGCACTGTATCTGACAAATCAAATATGTACGTTGTTAACATGCTTTGATAATTTTTGCATTGAACTAATGCACCTGAAATAGGTCATCAAGCAGAGTAAAACAAATGCTGCGTGTCTCTTCTTCCTGTCTTTAGTATATTTTTGGTCTCAGCTTATTGTTGAAGGATGCTAAAATGCTTCTAACCACAGTCTTCCTCTCCATATATCTACTCTACTATGATGATACTCTCCTATGATCTGCTACTATGATCTCCTTTTAGACGTACAGTAAGTAGCTACAATACTTAACAGTCTTTGCTGCAGGTCCAGTGGTTCCTTTGAAACAACCCTCTGTGCTCAACATAAGTAACGAGGGAACTTGGTAACTTTAAGAAATGGCTACAAATAAAAGTTCAAGGAGAAGAAATCTAAAAATCTGTTCAAATGGAATTTAAACATAACCTCCTCTCCTCTTCTCCACCCACTCACTCTCCATTGCTCTCTACTAACAAACAGAGGCAAATTCTCAACACTACAATGGTAGAGGTCACATATTAGAACATACAGTGCTTTAGTGCAGTACCAAAGGGCACGGAACAAAGCATGCATTGTCCACACAGAATTAACACAGGCTTACATCATCTAGGGCTCAAACCTCAGTAATGAAAAGGATGTATATTGTAACACACAGATAAAGAGCTACCCTGCGAGTTTAAGTCCAAACAGTACTCTGTTCCCATGTCTGATCTACAGTACCAGTCAAAACATTTGACAAACCTACTCATTCAAGGGTTTTTCTTTATTTTTACTATTTTCTACATCAAAACTATGAAATAACACATATGGATTCACGTAGTAACCAAACAAGTGTTAAACAAATCAAAATATATTTTATATTTGAGATTCTTCAAATAGCAACCATTTGCCTTGATGACAGCTTTGCACACTCTTGGCATTCTCTTAGCCAGCAGTTAGGAAAGCTAGCTTTTTCAAACAGAAATTTGCATCCTAACTCCAAAACGTTTTGGGACACTGTAAAGTTCATGGAGAATAAGAGCACCTCCACCCAGCTTCCCACTGCACTGAGGCTAGGAAACTCTGTCACCACCGATAAATCCACAATAATCAAGAATTTCAACAAGCATTTCTTGTTGTACATATTCGTCGCCAAACCCACTGGCTCTCGGACATCTATAAGTCTTTGCTAGGTAAAGCTCCTCCTTATCTCAGCTTACTGGTCACCATAACAACACTCACCCGTAGCACGTGCTCCAGCAGGTATATCTCACTGGTCATTCCCAAAGCCAACACCTCTTTGGCCACCTTTCCTTCTGCCAATGACTGGAACGAATTGCAAAAATCGTTGAAGTTGGGGACTTATATCTCCCTCACTAACTAAGCATCAGCTATCTGAGCAGCTTACCGATCGCTGCAGCTGTACACAGCCCATCTGTAAATAGCCCATCCAACTACCTACCTCATCCCCATATTGTTTTTATTTACTTTTTTGCTCTTTACACACCAGTATTTCTACATGCACATCATCATCGCACATCTATCACTCCAGTGTTAATTTGCTAAATTAAAATTACTTCGCTACTATGGCCTATTTATTGCCTTACCTCCTTACTCCATTTGCACACACTATATATATATTTTTCTATTGTGTTATTTACTGTACTTTTGTTTATCCCACGTATACCTCTGTGCTGTATGTGTCACACTGCTTTACTTTATCTTGGCCAGGTCGCAGTTGTAGATGAGAACTTGTTCTCAACTAGCTTACCGGGTTAAATGAAGGTGAAATATATATTTTTTTAAAGGGCCTGTATTCATAAAGAGTGCTGGTATAGGATTAGTTTAGCTTTTTAGGATATAATGAATTAAACATTATATGGACAGCGGGGGACTTGATCCCAGATCAGAAATCTTACTCACATTTTGAATACATGCCCTTAAATATACAACCTAATCCTCCTGAAGCTAAGCATATTTGACAGGTGTGAGAGAAACATTGAAAGATATCCACCACTTGTTTAAGGTGTTGTTCTGATCATCTAAGTCTGTAATCACAAGGCTTAGAACCATGATCAGGTGCTAGTTAATATGGCATGCTGGGTGGTGGAGGAGGAAGACGGTTGCTAGGGAAGCGGAAAAGCAGACCTGTCAGGTACCATCTTTCAGAGTGAAGTACACTCTTTCAGGGGGAGATTGAGAAAGAGGGTGATTGTATAAAGCATCGTGTCACATGATAGGGCTCCCCAGATGTGGCCATATACATGCTAATGCTATGTATTTTGATTATTCATTGTTGGGTGGGTTTGCTCATTGACCAACTGCCCATATCAACCATTTAACAGTTCTAGAGCATTGGACAGATATCCAACAGACATTGGACAGATATAAAAACAATTGTAAACAAGATTCTGATTCCAGCATGTTCTAATTTCAAGTATGGGTATGGTTTTTGATGCAATGTTGCACCTTTTCAGCAGTGCAACTGTGGTAAAAGAAAATACCACACATTTGCTGAGCCTGCAATTGCTTTTCATACACAACTAACAGTGACCTAAGCCAAGTCCAATACCGACATAATACCACAGTAATGTTGTGACCTATATACTAAAGTAATTTTACATAAACAAAGAGTAAAGAAAACTGCAGATACAGTAGTTGGCCCACATGACTGAATAACCCAGATTCTTTGGTTAGCCTTGTGTCATCATGATCACCAAAGAAATCATGTTCTCAATCCTTGAAGTGAAATGTTACATTTAAAACTTCTATGGACATAAAAAGGACTCAAAATAACTTAAATTAGTCATTTAGAAAATGTAGCTCAAGTATAAAATTCTACATTTAAAAAAACTAAGTATAGGCACTCTGCTTATCCACATATACATTTTAGTCATTTAGCAGATGCTCTTATCCAGATCAATTAGGGTTAGGTGCCTTGCTCAAGAGCACATTGTCAGATTTTTCACCTAGTCTCCGGCTTTCAAACCAGCAACCTTTACTGGCCGTTACTGGCCCAACGCTGTTAACCACTAGGCTACCTGCCGCCCCACCCAGCCTGTAGATTGTCAAACTGTGGATGAAGTCCTTTTACTAAAGCAGAGGGTAGACATACTGATAATGCACCTGACCACCCCACCATGGCTTATCTAGCCCTAGACAGAAGATAACACAAATATACACACAGCTCTTTTGACAAGGGGATTAATGAGAACCTATAGCTTCGCTGCAGGCATCCTGAAACCCTGAGACAGAACGGCCTAACCAGCCCCACTCCTTACTGGACCACTACGGTGCATAGAAAGAGCACACATTTTTGCAACCCTTCTCATGAGTAGTCTCTTTCTGCACACGTGAGCAATAGAGAATATTCATAAAGGCACATGCATTTATTGTGTATGTACCACTCTTTTGGTGGGAAATATCAACATTTCATGTAGCTTATTCTAGCAAACAATATATAAATTGTCAAATAAAGGAGGCAGAGGCAAACAATGCCTTCATTCCCAAAAATGCAAGACAGTGAGACAGGGATCATGGTGATCTGTTATGTCATGACAATCACACACTGTGTGATTTGAGCTACACACGTTTAACATGGCTTTGACTCCGTGTGTGCACACATGAGGCATGTGTACACAGCACCATCAGGAAACACACACACACTGATATTAAATCACTACTGTGTAAACAGTTGCTCTTGTTTGCACAGACCAACTGTTCATTCTGGACACAAACAAAGCTCTGGCTTATATCACGGGAAGTGTTAACAGTTGGACAGACAGGGAGGGGATGTCTTGCACATGAGCAGTGCATCAGTGTATCCACATGGTGTATTCCTCTTCAGATGGTTAGACTCTGCAGGGGAGCAGCGCTCTCCAACCATCTCCAACGCAGCTCAGAACAGCATCAGTCCAGATACCGTGGCCAAATCCTTCACGCTCACCAACCACCATGTCATTTCACAAGGACATCCTCCATAGTGTTCTCTTCAGAAAGTGAACTCCATTTATAGTGAATGTGGGTTTTAGTGATCAACCACTTACAGTGATCAAATTTTCCTACACGGATGTGATCACTATAAAAGAAGCACACACTGAACTTGAAATACTGTAATATGAATGCTCTAAACAGATTCTAGTCAGTGTACCTGATTTTTTACTTTACACTTTCTGATTTATTACACATAATGATGTCTTACTTGGCACTGATTTGGCATCAACTGTGATACATACTACAGTGCACCATAAGACTCCAAGAAGGAGGCGCTGACAGCAGTTTACACAGCAGTTCTCAGAAGCACTAGAACAAAAGTAATTAACCGAGCCATCACAAAATCACAGCCGGCCTACTTATCTCAAAACAAAACATCCACCATTAGACTATGGTGTAGCAGTTGTAATTATAAAATGACTTATTTTACAATACTGGCTAAGTAGTTTACATACTGTCATCATAGTGACCAAATCATATTTTCATTAATTTCACTGATTGAGCTCATCAACCCAGTAGGATCTCTGTGTTGTGCTTGTTGTGCTCAGGGAACAACTGGGCTCAGAGCATTTATTTAAGCAAACATTATTACATGTACCCTTCTACTGCTGCCATGAGGCTAACTTCTCATTTTACTTTATTGTGCTAATTTGTGCATTAGATAGATCACACACACACAAAAAAAACATTGGCGTGTCAATATTTGCGATTGAGATTTTGGAGATTGTGGTCCGCACGTTTAGCTATTAAGCTCCACCTTCACTGTGGAGTATAAACACATTGCAGTGTGGCTAAGTAGAATGGATGTAACCAGCATTTCCAGATGTCAGGTTAAACTTTTCCTCGGTGCACTATGACAATGACCTTACACTTTGGTCAAAGCTTGATACATTGAATAACTGTAAGGGCCATTTGTTGCAAAGGATTTTCTTCATGCATATTTGGCCATACATAATCTCCAGTCTAGACTGCCTGTCACCTTGCGTTCCTAAAGTGAAGTCATTTTTCTCTCATGGTCCTATGAGGCAGCTAGCTGTCACCATGTGTTGCCAATAAAGCCAATAGTTTAATGAGGCAGCTGTTGGATTTTCACTAATCACTCTACCCTGATTACTCTGATGAGTGGATGATGCTCTTAAATGATCACCCTGCAATGAAAAAAATGTTGCAAAATAATTATTATCTCCCTAAGTACTGCAGCTGCACCGCCTGCAATGATTACAAATAGAACAGGGTGCCTTCTATCATACCTTCTAATCACTTATTATTATAAGAGACAATGCTGAGTGAAATCATAGTTTCTGTTGGCATGCATTGAAACGCATGGCTTTCTCGTGGCTTTTTTATGCAAAATAACTACTTATTTGACCAAATAATTATCAATATATAACACCATATTCACTGTATTCCAATAAAAACTAGCAGATCTATTTTGCTCCAGCAGCTAGCATAATCTGTCTGCTCGCAAATTCACCTGTGGGAACATGGCAGCTCTCAACACCCGACAACAGAAAGCATTGGCAGCTACTATCCGAGAGATTGTTCGTGAGGACATTACCTCGACTTGCAATTAAAACCGGTAAATTAATCTCTTGCACGGCTCACTTCAAAAGTGGATACCTACTCAACTAAAGTGGAACGTTTGGAGACAGTGGCTAATGTGACAGAGGGTCAACTCAATGATATGGAAACAACACAAACTAAGCTAGAAGGGGCAATCAATCTCCCCCCAAAAGGAATCACTCAAAAATCATTCCAATAAAATAAATATGTTGGTCACAGGACTTGAAACTGGTGTGGAAGCGGGCAACCCAACTTCCTTCATGAGCAATATTTTCGATGTACTGTTTGTGTAACGGTTCTTGTCTGTCGAAGGAGAAGCAGACCAAAATGCAGCGTGGTGGTTATTCATGTTCTTTAATGAAAGGGAACTCGACATGAAATAACTAACAATACAAGACGACAAACGGAACGTGGAAACCTATACAGCCTATCTGGTGAACAACAAACACAGAGACAGGAACAATCACCCACGAAATTCTCAAAGAATATGGCTGCCTAAATATGGTTCCCGATCAGAGACAACGATAAACACCTGCCTCTGATTGAGAACCACTCCAGACAGCCATAGACTATGCTAGATACCCCCACTAAGCCACACACCCAACACCTAACAACACCCCAAGACAAAACACACCACAATAAACCCATGTCACACCACAGCCTGACCAAATAAATAAAGACAAACACAATATACTACGACCAGGGCGTGACAGTTTGGGCAGGAGAAGCTGGGCTCATGCCGCTGATAAACATTGAGCACAGCATGCCCGTGTCTTCTCCGCAACGGATCCTGAAATATGATTGTACGAATCCACTGTTTTGAAGTTGAACAGCAAATTGTTCTCCTCACAGCAGAATCGGGGGCTCTGACCTATGCTGAGAAGAGGATCAGCATCTAGCCAGATCTGAGTGCCGAGCTGCTGAAACAGAGGGCGACCTACAACGAGGTGAGACCCCAGCCACACAAGCCAAACCTGAGATGCGGCTTCATTCACCGGGCAAAACTCATCTTGACCTTCCTGAATACAACACATGTTTTCCACTGCCAAGGAGGCTTAAGACTTATTGGAGAAGCACATCAAGCCCAACACACAAGGAGATGAAACGACAGATACAGACTACATTTAGATAATGATAACACCACGCCAGTTAATGAACAATGGACAAGATATTGAAGTGTCATACAGACTGGGGCTGCTTCCTTGTGGGACTAAGGCATCCCTATATGGGCTAAATATGGCAATATAAATTGGAAGCTTGGTCAATATAAACTTTGTAAAGAAAAGATCTAATGCTGAGTGGAGCAGGTCTGTAAATACAGTATTCGACAATGGTAACACATTATTTGAGTGCCTACATAAAGACTTCATAAGACATTCATATCCCGTTAATAGCCCATTCATAAGCAGTGCATACGAAAAGCTTATATCAACACCCGCAAGTTATTTCATGTTTTTTCACAGTAATGTCATTTATACTGCAATTGTAATTAACCCTAACTTATGGAATTCTTAATGGGATTCATCATAAAATACCTGCTTTGGTTTTCACAATATCTAGTCAGAAGTCTTTCAGCCATGGTGTTGTGGTATTGACAGTGCATAATGTGTGGGGAACCCTGATAATCAGTGCAGGGAGGGTAGTAGACTTCATATCGGATCCCCTTGGATCTGTTGTTGCCCTCACCCATCCCCCTCGCCCACTATCGGCCTGGCAGACACAATTAACATTTCCATAAAAACAATTCTCTGCCTCCAATAGTCCAATGCAATTTGTTTTCCATCTCTGTTCATTAATCATTGTTTAAGTTGGTGAGCCCTCTTATACTCCCTGCCATCTGCACTCAGCTGTGTTACCGAGATGACACCTCGCCTCTTAATCGAAGTTGACAGCCAAGAAGACGCCTGTCCAAATAGCTTTCTGCATACTGTATGTGCACCCCTTCTCCACTCAACACCCCTTATTCCTGCCATCAGGTAAAAGTCGGTGATTCAACGGATTCTAATTCATCTAAGAGGTGTGGTCACGCAACGCACACACAAAGGCATACACACACATGCACATGAAATGCACTTTCTAAATTATGACATGCAAAGCTATGGCTGCTTGTAAAGGGAAAAAGAGAACAACAAACGCAACGACAAAGGAATCTCATTGTAACGCCTCCTACCGAAGGTGGCTCCCCTTCTTGTTCAGGTGGTGCTCGGCGGTCGTTCTCACCGGCCTACTAGCTGCCACCGATCCCTTTTTCCATTTTCTGCTGGTTTGGTCTGATTTGTTTAACCTGTTTCTTGTTTAGACTTTTAATTTGGCTATTTAAGTCAGTAGGCCCGCCTGCTCTTCATGCGGGCTTGTTTATTCCCACTTTGTATGTGTGGTCGTGCGATCTTGGTTTGGTTCCTGTTTTGGGCATTTGTTTTATGACGCTCAGTTTCGTTATATAGACTATTTTGTCTGGTGCTGAATAAAGCGCTATTTAGAACTTTCTGCCTCCTGCACCTGACTCCGCACCCACTACGCCTAAGATTGTCACAGAAGCCCGCACCACCGATGGAGTCAGCAGGAGCAGCGGCCACCCCCCTTCCATCGATGGAGGAACGCGTTCTCCATCACACCACCATCCTCCATCGGATAGGGTCAGCGATGGATCAGATGATGGAGAGAATGGACCGATGGGAGAGAAGTGGCCTCCCCACTTCACCACCGGCTCCTCCAACGAGACCACCTACTCCACCCCCAGTGTGCGGCTTCAGCGCACTTCGTATTGTGCCTCCAAGGGAGTACAATGGAACGGCGGCTGGGTGCCAGGGGTTTCTCCTCCAACTTGAGTTGTACCTGGCTACCGTGAGGCCGACTCCCTCTGGGGAGGAGAGTGTGAGCGTCCTTGTCTCATGCCTGACAGGACGAGCTCTGGAGTGGGCCAATGCTGTCTGGAATGGCCCAGACTCGGCAAGGGAGAATTATTCAGAGTTCACCTGTATTCGACCACCCTTGGAGTTCCAGACCTTGGCCGCTGGGGCCAGGTGGAACGACAGGGCCCTGATGGACAACTACCGTTGCAGACTCCGGGAGGACGTTCGCAGGGAGCTAGCTTGTCGGGACACCACTCTTCCTAGACAAACTTATAGACATGTCTATTCGGCTGGACAATCTGCTCGCTGCCCGCGGGCGTTCAGAAAGGGTCCTGTCAGTTCCACCTCCTAGCCCTCCCGCTCCCATTCCTATGGAGTTAGGGGGGACTCCTCCTGCACCAGTTGTGGTCAGAGAGGACACACGGTCGACCGGTGCTAGAGGAGTCCGTCTGGGAGTCGAGAGGGCAGGCGGAACACTTCTTGGTCACCCCAGGTGAGTAAGCTGGGAACTTTATGGATCGCGGACTTGCCCTCAAGCTGGGAATTCCGCTGGTGCCGATAGATCCCCCCTTCCCCGTGTACTCCTTAGATAGCCGGCCATTAGGGTCAGGGCTGGTCAGGGAGGCCACGGTTCCACTGGACATGGTGACGCAGGGGGATCATAGGGAGCGGATTAGTCTCTTCCTTATCGATTCACCTGCATTTCCAGTGGTGCTGGGGGTTCCTTGGCTGGCCAATCACAATCCCAGGATTTCGTGGAGACAGGGGGTTCTCCAGGGGTGGTCAGAGGAGTGTTCAGGTAGGTGTATGGGAGTTTTCATTGGTGCCACGTCGGTGGAGAGTCCAGACCAGGTTTCCACTGTGCGCATTCCCCCTGAATATGCCGATTTGGCTATCGCTTTCTGTAAGAAGAAGGCGACTAAATTACCACTTCATCGACAGGAGGATTGTGCGATAATCCTCCAGGTAAATGCTGCGCTTCCCAAGAGTTACGTGTACCCATTGTCACAGGAGGAGACGTTGGCTATGGAGACATATGTCACGGAATCTCTGGGACAGGGGTACATTCGGCCCTCCATCTCACCCGTCTCCTTGAGGTTTTTTTTTGTGAAAAAAGGAGGGAGGTTTGCGTCCGTGTATTGATAAGAGGTCTCAATTCCATCACGGTGGGGTTTAGTTACCCACTACCTCTCATCGCTACGGTGGTGGAATCATTTCACGGGGTGCGGTTTTTCACAAAACTGGACCTCAGGATCTGGTGTGTATTTGGGAGGGAGATGAGTGGAAAACAGCATTTAGTACCACATCGGGCCATTATGAGTACCTCGTCATGCCGTATGGGTTAAAGAATGCTCCAGCCATCTTTCAATCCTTTGTAGACGAGATTCTCAGGGACCTGCACGGGCAGGGCGTGGTTGTATATATAGATGATATCCTGATCTTTTCTGCCAAACGGGCCGTGCATGTGTCTCTGGTGCGCAAAGTGCTTGGGAGACTGCTGGAGCAAGACCTATACATCAAGGCTGAGAAGTGTGTGTTCTCCAAACGAGCCGTCTCCTTCCTGGGTTATCGCATTTCCACCTCGGGGCTGGTGATGGAGTGTGACTGCGTTAACGCTGTACGTAATTGGCCGACTCCAACCACTGGGAAGGAAGTGCAGCGGTTTTTAGGGTTTGCCAATTACTACAGGAGGTTTATCCGGGGTTTTGGCCAGGTAGCAGTGCGTTTGCGGTGGTCGGCAAAGGCTGACAGAGCCTTCAATCGGTTGAAGGTGCTGTTCACAGATGCACCCGTGTTGGTGCACCCGGACCCTTCTTTAGCGTTCATAGTGGAGGTGGACGCGTCCGAGGCTGGAGTGGGTACCGTGCGCTCGGGTACGCCACCAAAACTCCGCCCCTGCGCTGTCTTTTTGAAGAAGCTCGGTCCGGTGGAGCGTAACTATGATGTGGGGGACCGTGAGTTGTTAGCTGTGGTAAAGGCTCTGAAGGTGTGGCTTGAGGGGGCTAAGCACCCTTTTCTAATCTGGACTGACCACCGGAATCTGGAGTATATCCGGGCAGCTAGGAGATCTTGGTTTGGTTCCTGTTTTGGGCATTTGTTTTATGACGCTCAGTTTCATTATATAGACTATTTTGCCTAGTGCTGAATAAAGTGCTATTCAGAACTTTCTGCCTCCTGCACCTGACTCCTCACCCACTACGCCTAAGATTATCACACTCATACATTCCACAATTTGTTCAAGCTGACAGGAGTCTTTTTATCCTGTTAAATGAGTTCTCTGTTCCTATGCAAAACTATTGTTTTTCTGGATTTGGGAGAAAGATTATTAATTATTCACTGTTTAGTATCCTTGTATGAGGGAGCTGTGCTTTTCATGCCATTGCCTCATAGTTCACACAGACTTAAGGCCATGGAACTGGCATTATGCTTAGAGAGTGTTGTTAATCATAAACCAGGTATTAAAATGAAACTTCACTGTCTTAAGATAAAAGTAACTGTTAAGAAATTAGTAACAGATTGGATGGTTGCGCTTTCTGATCTCCTTCTCTGACTGGATAACAGCTTGGCCACTGTACTGCTGAGGACCAGAGGGTCCAGACAAACACCTCAAAATACTTTTGCTGCACTTTTTCAAAGTGATTTAAGCCAACCAGAAAACAGCTCAGAATTTTTGGGAGAAAATCCGACTTATGATGATGGCAAGAGAGGGCCAAAAAGCTAATTTGGGCTGTTCAGTTGAGCTTGGATTATAGATGTTCAAATCAGGTGCTTGGTGTTCAAACAAGTGATTCCATCAGAAAGTTGCCATGTAGGTCCTCTAACAGCACTTGCAGCATAGTAAAGAGAATAAGATACGAGCATATGACTTGACATTGATTTCAGCTTCACTCAGCCTCACTCTGATTTTCTCCTTCCTGCTTCATGCACATTTACTTGCATTTGATGAAAAAATATCCCTACTTGGATTCTGCATCATAATAGAAATAGCAGTGAGTTAAATGCTTTTCTAACATTACCACAATTCCATTAGCCTGGGTGCCAGTCTGTGTTCTGCTCTCTTGACAACTTCTTTAGGGAATTGACAAACTCTGGTATACTGGCCCCATCATAATAAACAGATAATACTCCAAACTTTTTCAAATCAAGACATGTATTGCTTTTCACAGCTTGCTTATTCTCTAATCAACAACAAACACATTTATCAACTAGCTCCAGTTTTTGTTTTTCTAATAAAGTGCATTGCGGTTAAATTATGTGTAAATTCCAAGGCTGAATATTTAATGTTGATTGATCATACTGGCTGCCACCCACCTGCTCCTCCTCCTGTCCCCTTGGAGCCTGAGAGAGGAGAACTCTGGAATGGAGAGAAGCAGAGCATCATGGACTCTCTTAGCTCACATATGACAGATGGGGCATCATCGCTTCACCTCTCTATCCAGGTTACAGTGACAAGAGATGATATTTTATCAATGTATTTACAGTTCACACTCACATAACCTCTGCATGTCACCATTCACGTTACACACATTATTATAGATATCAGAAGTCTGACAAACATCCTTGAAAAAACGTCTTTACATCCAACAGTCCGTCAGCCACAGCCCTCAACTACTGTGGATCATTTGATATGTGGCGTATTGAAATGAGTATTTACTGCAACAGATTATTTTGGATGCAAAGATCACAGCAGGCTGTCATTACACTATATCACAGAGTGAGAGAGAAAAAAAACATCAGCCTATAAACAGTGTATTTTGACATGCATACGGACCTGCTATTCAACCACCATATACAATCCTATTCTATCCATTCAACATGACTTATTCACTTTACATGGGCCTACACTATCCAATACTTTACTTAATTTTTAACGATATTTCCCTTCTCTTAATAGCCTACTGTCATTGGCATTACCAGGGGCAGCCAACCTCACCATAAGGGTTTATGCATGCATACAAATATATTCTGAGAAACCATGTTATTCTGAGAAATCATCATTCGGAGAAACTGAAAGTTAAGAGCTGCAGGAGATTCTAAATATATTTTGATATATACATTTCCTTACCTGGGCATTCAGATCGGAGGGTGTAAAACCGCAGCGCGTATTGGACTCGAAGTACAGCTTAAGTTCAGTCAGTGACGAGTGATGAGCTGTGTCTGACTTTTCCTGTGATACTGCGCTAAAGGATAACAATCAAATCAGATCTCCGTCAACACCCTTCAACTATTCATCCATGCGTTCGAAATAAAGTATGGAAGCATATGAGCTTATAGTTTAATTTCTGTGGGAAGGAGGGGATATGACCACTTCGAGATGTGCGTGGGCTCCCCCATCTGGTAGTTGACAAGCATTGTAGGCCTCCTGTTCCTGCGTAAATTACGCATAGGTTATTTGCGCCTCCAAATCCAAGATGATCAACTACTCCTTTTATTTAAATTAAGCCTAGTCATCATGATGCACATAGCATTCTGTTAATTTTTGCACTGAACAAACGTCACATTTTAGTGGGTTATTTTAAATTAGGCCTTGTCACTCACTATGCACCAACATTCTGTACATTTGTGCACTGTAAAAACGTCACATTTAGTAGACCTGGCCTAGATTATTTTAGGCAAACTCTTGTGACAGACACAGGAAGAGGTTTGGTGCGACTGTGTTATATGGCCCACCACCTTTTCATCTTACTCTCTCCAGTGTGTGTGTGTGTGTGTGTGTGTGTGTGTGCATGCGTGCATGCGTGGATCCTGCTCCTTAAACCCTTGTAATAAGTCAATATCCAAAATGTAGCCCTGTGACCTCAGATTGTTCCTTCTCCAAATATTTATAATGAGGGTTTCAGCCACTCTGACCCTTTGTAAAACATAATGAATAATGCAAGATTGATGCTTTGCAATTGTTTCAGGGCATTGGGAAAGCTCTGACTTGTGATTCAGCTGTATAAGTGCTTAGAGTGCTCAGAGGCTTCTTTTCAGAAATCTTAATTGGATGCGTGTAACATCCATCACACTGCTGTCATCCCAATGACTTTCTCACTGGATTATTTTCAAATAGAGAGAGGGAGTTCATTTATAAAATAACCACACTCACAATATATGCACAAATTGTGCATACATCCTCAGGCATTCTACTTATTTATTATAGAAAATGTATAGTCTCAATGTACTGACGTTAGCTGCTGGTGCACTCTGACACCATTTGCAGAGGTCTATGAAAAATGAACTATTTGACCTAAGATTGTTTGAATGTTAAATAGATTCAAGAACAAGTGAGTGTGTGCATACTTATAGTATAGAAACATGTTGATTTAATACTTCAGGGGATATTTCATAGACCAAGATTATGCCCAACTACATTTAAAAGCAGCAATTCTCTATAGAACATAGTTTTAAGTACAGGAGTAGGCTTTATCTCGGTCCATGAAACCGGCCCAGGTGTACAGCAAGGAATAGTTTAATGCCCCATGACATTTGTAGCTGGGAGCAAGAGCTTCTTCTCTGAGCATCTGTCTGGTCAACAATACCTGCTCGTCTCTGCAAGGAGATCCTAAATAACCTAACTCTTAAATCCTCTTTAAACCCGGCAATGTAGATCTCTCTATTGTTTTCAATTATTAACGTGTTCCTCTAGATCTCTTTGAAATGTTAAGTACATGTTCCAACATATACCTTCAAAGCTTTTTAAGTCCAATGATCTGTGTCTAGCCAGCGCTCAACCATGTTAAGCATTAGCTAATCTGTCTCATGCTACCTGGATAGATTTTTCCTATTGCAGCCCTAATCCTGACGAGGGGGAATCAACTAAGGACCAGTTTAAAAGCTGCTTATCGAACCCTGCACTCTCGCTACTTAGCGAGCAGCTAGTGATAGCTTTTCAAACTCACAAGGTGCAACTTTAATTACAGCGAATCTGGAAGGATGGAGCTCACAGATGCAGAATTCCCAGCCGAAACAGCAGCCATATGAAAAGGTGGTACAAAAATAGAGTTGGCAAGTCATTTTACATAGGAGAGATGATCTATTGCTGGTCATTGTGGTTCAACATTGTCAATACATGTGGCATACCTGTGTCATGGACAGGACAGACCAACACGTACATCAGCAGTGGATGGCCATCCTATCACATCTGACCATAGAACATCAGCCGTCATCTTGGTTATTTCCCGACAATTGTGCATGTTGAATAGTTGACACTCAGCAGGTTTTCTACTGCGTATGTACAACTTTTCTGTTGGTCTGTCTTGTTCTTAGTGAGGATTGGAAATAAGGTTTGAGAAAATCTACCCCAAGGGGAGTAACACCTGACTTTGTCCAAAAATCTTTTATTTTAATTCCAGTTTACAACAATATTTATTTTTGACATAAAGCTGGTCACAGAGGTGGACATACATTCAATAGGCAGGTACAAGGGGATTTGAGGAAATAAAGGGAAGTTGACATCTGACCCTGTCGTAGAATAATTAAGAAAGGAAAAGGCAAAAATAAATTGAATGATGCAGAGTATGTCGTCTTAGCATAGCAGGCAAAATCATGGATCAAACAATGAATAGAGTTGTAAACTACTGGCTTTGTCAGAGTATAGTCAAGACACTGACACAAGATCAACCACCATAAAATGTACACCTAGGCAGTGTTGACTAATGTAGTGCCATAATGTTGGAGGATGAGGGCTCTAAATAAACTACCTCTTTACTTAAAAACATATTGCGGTGAAGTACTAATTCATAAATAACGGGGCTATTTGCTAAAAAGCTTGATGTTCCATTATACAAGGCAGGTAAATGGTTAAGAGTGAGTGTGTTGGGTTGCTTTCTCAACAAAGTTATGCTTTGTTGAGAAACAAAGTTGGGCAAATTGTTTATATTGCAATGTGTACTAACAGGAAAAGCATTATGAAAGAGAAGAAGAGAGGCTTGAAGAGTGATGCCAAAAAAAGAAGAGGGATGGCAGATCATAGGGTGGGTTCACGGTCTGTCCAACTCAAAAAAGTGTTGGCATAGAAAATCAATGTTAAAAAAGGAGCCTGTAGTGTGGATCCTGGAGACTGGCTCTTCTGGGTCACTTCTGCTGCAGCCGGGCAGTTTTGAACTTGGACACCCTCTTTGGGGCCTCTCGGGGGGCCTCGGGGGCCACCTCCTCCAGTTTCCTCTCTGGGATGGTGGGCAGCGCTGGCAGAGCAATGGTGAATTGGGGGATCGACAAGGGAATGGGCTCCTTCTCAACCACCGTGCCTGAAAAGGCCTGGATCAATGACAAAGAATAAGATGGTGGTTAATGTGATGCTGTAAACTTGGCAGGACATAGACCACTCCTGATCTAAGCATTTATTTAAGTTCAAAGAAATTGTGAACTAATCACCCCTGTCTCTTGCACGTTTTATATCGATGATCGTATTTATTGCACTGTACATTTAAATCATTATCTCTCATGTTTCTTGTCTATTTATTGTATCTGTGCCGGTTTGTTGTATGTGTCTGAAGCACGGCTGTTGCTGTAATAAGAATTTCCCTAAAGGGACAAATAAAGTTGTTGGCACTGAATTGAAGATCTTTACAGTATTATAATATTGATGGAGTATTGAATCAGGACCAGCTGAGTTTACCTGAAAGCTGCTGGTGGGATGTAGGAGGACCCCGGTGGGGCTGTCCTCCTCCGTGATGCCGTCACTGGTGTCGCTGTATGTGTTCTCGTCATGGCTCAGAGTGCGTCCAAACGTCCGCCGCTCCTCGAAGTCGGCAGCGCTGCTCTCACTGGTGTCACTACACACACTGCTCTCTCTGCTCCGGGACTTCAAGATTGACTTCCTGGGGATGGGCTCGCCGTTCTTCACATCCACAAACAACCTGACAAAAGGCCACAAACATACACCCAGTCAGCCATTATACCCAATCAGATCACAGAACTTGTTAATAGACAGACACCATACCAAATCAGAATAAAGAAATCTGGAAACATTCAGAGTAAACACCATTCCATATGCCATTTTTACATTTGATCCAAAATGTTGCCAAAAGTTCATACCAACCAAACATTTAACGATTGATGTGTAGCCTGTGTGTACCTGTAGAGGTCTGTGGGTGTAGTGATGTTGTGGAGCCCGTGGTGAGAGTGACCATTGCTGGTGCCGTTCTTCTTTTTCCTCTTGGCTTGCTGCTTCTGTTCTTTCAGCTCACTGAACTTCAACATGGTGTTCTTCCCTGTGTTTATCCTCACCTGGAGAGAGAGTGAGATGAAGTAAATTGATTTACATAGCTCAAATAACATAATGGTTGACTGCGATGAGATTAATACGCTTCATACACACTGACCTTCTTAGGTTCCACCGTATGAGAGAAATAGATGGTAGGCAAACAGTCGCCTTCCTCCTCCTCTGCTTCATCTTCCTCCTCCTCCTCCCCCTCCCTGGTTGACTGAGCTGTACTGTTGAGTTGGCTGCCGTTGTAAGGCACAAACGCCCTGCCTTTGCTCCTCTCATCATGTCCATTGACACGATGATGGCTGCCGCTATCTCCCTCCTTCTCTTCCTCAGAGGATGTTGTGTCATCGTTGCCATTGGTGTCTGCACTGTCAAACCGTCTGAAAACAATAGAAACAAAGTATCAAGCCAGGAGAAATCTAATCTTCACTATATTTTGTAATGAAACACAGGCGTGAAGGTGGATAGAGTGGCGCTGAATTACTCCTCAATTTGAACATCTATGCATTTTTGTGTGTGTGTGTATTTAACTCTACCGGTGATGCTCCTCTTCCTGCTCCTCCTGCGCTTCCAGCTCATCCAGTCTGGCCCATAGCTCCTCCTCGGACAGCACTCTTCTCCTGCTCCCTCCATCTCCCTCTCCACTGCCCTCTTCGTCCTCCTCCTCCTCTTCCTCCTCTATCTTCACAACAGCCTCCATCTTGGGCTTAGAGTGGGGCTTAAGAGCCACACGCAGCTTTCCTTTGCTGACCATTTCTTCAATACTTCCAACCTCTTCTCTGATGTCCACATAGTCCCCTTTAGCCTGAGGAAACAGAGAAGGGTATAAGTGTGTGTGTGTTTAAAATATATGATCATATAAATAGATTTTCTGCACAGGGAGTTGTCTATCAGATAAGCTGGCTGAAGAGGATCCTAAAAACTCTTTATTATCACTGTAATTACACTTACGCCTGAGAGTTTTTCTAGATCCTCTGTAAACCCAACTCTGGCTTCAAAGTCCTTCCTCGTCTTGTGCAAGTCATCCAGCGCACTATTTACATCTAAAAGACAAAGCACAAATATTGTGTGATGGAATAGAAAAATCCGCCAACAAGGGGTTAAACTCTTAACACAGTAAAAAAAAATTTATGACAAACAGTTCATAACATCGCATGCCCTCGGTGCTACTTCGGATCATTAAAGCTTCACAACAATTAAACCCCCGTTCGCTAATGGCAGCAGGGGCACCGTTGCCATGGCAACAGCGAGCCTTCAGCCGTACTCTCGAAACGTTGGGGAAAGGTCAAACGCGGACGGCCTGACAACTCAGCGGGGCTGTTTGACAGATCTCAGCGATCCATGTTTGCATTATGGCACTTAGTTGTGTAAAAGCGGTCTGGGCAGGGTCAGGGAAGGTTATGTCACATTCACGCTTCAGGTAAACACCAGTCTAATAATGGTCGCATCATCATCATCACACATTGTTATTTAGGCCCATCTGACGCTATATATTAAAGAGCTTTTTCGGGTGCAGAGTGAATACCAAAGGGGAGTGAAGGGGAAAAAACTCTTTGGCAGGAGGGTTTAAGTCTGGACATATTGTGACAAAATAATTGCAGATGGCCAAAATCAATGAGTAACCAACAAATAGCAATCTGAACATAATTCTGCATTTTCAATAGAAATGAACTTGCAGTATTACAAATTATGACCAAGATGACTGTGTGTTATTACTTATTTGCTAATGCAATTGTAATTTGATACATAATGGTCCATCAGAAACTGTATCAAACATTCTAACAACCCATGTATTCACAAAATAAGTAGCCATTCAACGTTTAGTTTGAACTGAGTGATCACCTCTTTCTCGGTTTGTCTGACAGCAAGTCCATGACAACAACCCCCCTGCTGGATGAACCGTGGTAGTGTTGAGAAGACATTGAAAACATTACCTCAATCTTTCTCAATAAGAATTATCACTAGCATACATTGCGAAACAATATATAGGCATACAATTGAGGAATTCTCTCGTTTGTTTAATAATATTAGTTATGTGGGTGTCAGAGTTGGGCATGGTGCCATGCTATCTGAGAAAATTCTAAATGGCTTCCAAAACAAACGCACATTTCTTCCTGTGCTCCACGAGCTTCTGGGCCTGCTTGGCAGAGCACTTTGCAAACCAGTTGTCCCCCAGCAGCACGGTGATCTCATTGGTATGGACCAGCTTCCCAGGCATGAAGGCCAGAGGGCCAAATGGCACCTGTTACAGAAGAGGAGAAGGAGATCAACTTGCATTATTCAAGTTGAGTTCAACTTTCAACTTGACTTTCAATCGTTTTTATTGAATTTTTGTTATATATACAGTACTTTATTTAACCTTTATTTAACTAGGCAAGTCAGTTATTAAGAAGAAATTCTTATTCACAATGACGGCCTACCAAAAGGCAAAAGGCCTCCTATAATATATAGGACAAAACAGACATCACGAGGAGACAACACTACATAAAGAGAGACCTAAGACAACAGCATCGCATGGCAACAACACATGACAACACAGCATGGTAGCAACACATCTTTGTAACATGACAAAATACGGTACAAACATTATTGGGCACAGACAACAGCACAAAGGGCAAGAAGGTAGAGACAACAATACATCATGCAAAGCAGCCACAACTGTCAGTAAGTGTCCATGATTGAGTCTTTGAATGAAGAGATTAAGATAAAAAAAACTGTCCGGTTTGAGTGTTTGTTGCAGGTCGTTCCAGTCCTTTAACAGAATGTGACTGGCAGAACGGGTGTTGTATGTGGAGGATGAGGGCTGCAGTAAATATCTCAGATAGGGAGGAGTGAAACCTAAGAGGGTTTATAAATAAGCACCAACCACCGGGTCATGCGACAGTACCAGTCAAACGTTTGGACAAATCTACTAATTCAAGGGTTTTTCTTTATTTTTACATTGTAGAATAAAAGTGAAGACATCAAAACTATTAAATAATGGCGCAGCAGCCTAAGGCACTGCATCTCGGTGCTCGAGGCATCACTACAGACCCTGGTTTGATTCCAGTCTGTATCACAACCGGCCGTGATTGGGAGTCCCATAGGGCGGCGCACAATTGGCCCAGCAATCTCCTCCAAAATAGCCCTTACACAGCCTAGAACTGTGTTGGGTCATTGTCCTGTTGAAAAACAAATGATAGTCCCACTAAGCGCAAACCAGATGGGGTGGCGTATCCCTGCAGAATGCAGTGGTAGCCATGCTGGTTAAGTGTTCTTTGAATTATAAATAAATCACAGACAGTGTCACCAGCAAAGCACCCCCATACCTCCATGATTCACGGCGGGAATCACACATGCAGAGATCATCTGTTCTCCTTGACTGACCTTTATGTCTTAAAGTAATGATGGACTCTCTTTTTGCTTATTTCAGTTGTTCTTGCCATAATATGGACTTGGTCTTTTACCGAATATGCTATCTTCTGTATACCACCCCTACCTTGTCACAACACAACTGATTGGCTAATACGCATTAAGGGGAAAAAAAATCCACAAATATTACAGTTTTTAACAATCTAGAACCCATTTCTCAATACTTAGGTAGCTTTTTCAAAGCTCTTCACACAGTAAGCACAGCAGCAGTCTATGTGGGCTTTGGCACAAAATGCATTCAATGACTAAATCTTTCAAATTTCATGAATTATTTTCTCACTCAGACACAAGCACCACCAAAACTCTATGTACCTACAGGCCAATTTGCAAATGTTTATGTTTAGTTCAAAACCTAACATAACACAAAATTGAATAAGACATCAATTTGCTATATTTCTACAGTAATAGCGTATTGAAATATATTCCAAGTATAAAACAATTAAATACTATCAAAACAATTAGACCAACCACAGCTGATTCCCATTGTAGCTGAACACCTACCCAGGTGTTAGTCTTTCAATTTCATTACCATCTACACAAAAGGGGACATCATATGAATAATGCTGGACGGTAATGTAAACATGGACCCAGCCAGAGATAGAGAAGTGGCTGGGAGAGGGAGGGAGAGGAGTACATGTGCGTGGTGGAAGAAGACTGAGTGGAAGATCAAGAGCTGTAGTCTCAGATGAGATTAGGGATACTATAATTGATCATGTAATAAATCATGGTCTATCAATGAGAGAGGCTGGTCTGAGTGTGCAGCCAAATCTGCAACGCTCAACAGTGGAATCTATTGTGAGACATTTCTGGCAAAACAACACGTAAGATGTGCATTCTGCAAGGGGACATTCTGCACATTTTAGAAGTAAATTGAGCAAAGCCTCCAAACCCACTTGTGTGTAATTGTTTTTGTATTTCTGCCTATGACACAACGGTTACATCCCACAGGTGGGAGAGGTAGGATTTCACTGCTGTGCAGGAAACTGTAATCGTTGATATGGTCATCAGAAACAATGACATAAAACTCACAGAGATTCGGGACAGTTGGCGGACAACATTACATTTGGAAATATTCACAACGTAAGCATAACAACTATTTCTAGAGTCCTGAAACAACATCAATTCGGGATGAAGCAGTTGTACACTGTCCCCTTTGAGAGGAACTCTGAAAGAGTCAAGCAACTCAGGAACCAATATGTCCAGGTAAGATGACTATAAAATACAGAACTGGTTTTGAAAAACATGGCATGTTTTTAGGTATAATGTAAACTACCATAATAGCCTAAATCTTATGTTACCGTGTGGATTTATTTGAGAGAGTCATGGAGATTGAAGCCAGGCAAACAGCCCACATATTCATCTTTGTGGATGAGGCTAGTTTCAACTTGGCTAAAACACGGAAGCGAGGAAGGAATGTGATTGGGAAAAGAGCCACAGTGGATGTCCCGGGCCAGAGGGGTGCCAATATCACAATGTGTGCAGCAATATCCCCTGTTGTTACACAAACCGCTAATTGGGCCATACAACACCGAGCGTCTCCTTTCATTCCTGGATGACATCTATGGAAGGGTTGTGCCAGGTGAGAAAAGTGTTGCAGTGAGGCGAAATCGGCCAACGTTTGTAATTGTATGGGACAATGTGGTATCTCACCACTCACGTGCAGTCACAGAGTGGTTTGCAGCTCATCCCAGGATGGTGTCCCTTTTCCTCTCACCTTACTCTCCATTCCTCAACCCCATAGAGGAATTATTTTCCTCATGGAGTTGGAAGGTTTATGACCACCATCCACATGATCAAATGTCCCTCCTGGACGCAATGAATGCTGGATGCCTGGACATATCTGCAGAAGATTGCCAGGGATGGACCAGGCATGCCAAAATATTATTTCCTAGGTGTATTGCCCAAGATGACATAAGATGTGATGTGGAGGAGAACCTGTGGACTAGCATTTCTACTGTATCTGTAGATGGTGTATATACAAATTATTGTATTTTGGAATCACTCAATGCCAAAATATTACATAAAACATATTGAAGCATATTGCATCATGTCTGATTCATTCCTGTAACATATACTGGAGTGAATTCTAAACAGTAGAGGTGTCATTCTTTTTTGGTAATGCTACCTGTAGTTAGTGTTTTTAGGTCATTGTTTTTCGTGTGACAAAGTGTTCTTGTTGGGAGACAAACTTTGTGAGTGTTATGGAATAATGAGTTAATCTGAGACATGTATGGAGTGTTTTGGTAGTTTTAGTGAATTTTGGATGTGAAATTAACTGCTGTGCCAAGCTGAAAGTTGGTTAGGAGAACTGTGTGAAGAGTTTTGAAAAAGTGACCTAAGTATTGAGAAAGGGGTCCTAAAGATTTTTTTTACAATGTAATTGAAATGCATTCCAGGTGACTACCTCATGAAGCTGGTTGGGAGAATGGCAAGAATGTGAAAAGCTGTCATCAAGGCAAAGGGTGGCTACTTTGAAGAATCTAAAATCTATTTTGATTTAACAATTTTTTGGTTACTACATGATTCCATATGCATTTTATTTATTAAATGTTTAACTAAGCACATCAGTTAAGAACAAATATTATTCATAATGACAGCCTACTCCGGCCAAACCCTAACCCGGACGACGCTGGGCCAATTGCGAGCCGCCCTATGGGACTCCCAATCACGGCCGGTTGTGAAACAGCCTGGAATCGAACCAGGTTCTGTAGTGATGCCTCTCGCACCGAGAATGAGTAATGAGTAGGTGTGTCCAAACTTTTGACTGGCACTGTATATTAGGGCAATTTAAACATGGTTATGCATACTTTTGTACAAACTAAAAGTGAAGCTGAATAGCTGAAAGAAAAGGACAATAGAAACTGATAGTGAAAGATAAGGCCTTCCCTACAACACACCATGTGTAAACATCTCAAAAGCACCCATCTCGCTGTATTAACTGCTGTGTTTTCGCTCCAGATAAAGAGGGGACAATGGTTTGGGAATTCACTCGACACACCTCATAACAAACTGTAAATAATACCCTGCTCTGGAAACTCACTCTCCAGTGCATTTACTGCATTTGACTGGACAAGATGGCGCCGACAGACACAGTCACCCTGTTTTCTAGCCAAATTTGCATTTCACATTTCCAGTATAATTTCATACTGCTGAAAAAAATTTTTGGTTTTATCCACTTTGTATATGGGTGCTTACATTTATCCTATTTCACACATGGACAAGTCTGAATTGTTAATGTATTTGTCGCTGTTGATAATAGCTAAGAAACCCTCAGCTATTATCAATGGCAACCCTGAAGCAATTAGGGTTAAGCGCCTTGCTCAAGGGAACAGACAGATTTTTCACCTAGTTAGCTAGGCTACCTGCTACGGTTAGGATATACAGTGCCTTGCGAAAGTATTCGGCCCCTTTGAACTTTGCGACCGTTTGCCACATTTCAGGCTTCAAACATAAAGATATAAAACTGTATTTTTTTGTGAAGAATCAACAACAAGTGGGACACAATCATGAAGTGGAACAACATTTATTGGATATTTCAAACTTTTTTAACAAATCAAAAACTGAAAAATCGGGCGTGCAAAATTATTCAGCCCCTTTACTTTCAGTGCAGCAAACTCTCTCCAGAAGTTCAGTGAGGATCTCTGAATGATCCAATGTTAACCTAAATGACTAATGATGATGAATACAATCCACCTGTGTGTAATCAAGTCTCCGTATAAATGCACCTGCACTGTGATAGTCTCAGAGGTCCGTTAAAAGCGCAGAGAGCATCATGAAGAACAAGGAACACACCAGGCAGGTCCGAGATGCTGTTGTGAAGAAGTTTAAAAGCCGGATTTGGATACAAAAAGATTTCCCAAGCTTTAAACATCCCAAGGAGCACTGTGCAAGCGATAATATTGAAATGGAAGGAGTATCAGACCACTGCAAATCTACCAAGACTTGGCCGTCCCTCTAAACTTTCAGCTCATACAAGGAGAAGACTGATCAGAGATGCAGCCAAGAGGCCCATGATCACTCTGGATGACCTGCAGAGATCTACAGCTGAGGTGGGAGACTGTCCATAGGACAACAATCAGTCGTATATTGCACAAATCTGGCCTTTATGGAAGAGTGGCAAGAAGAAAGCAATTTCTTAAAGATATCCATAAAAAGTGTCGTTTAAAGTTTGCCACAAGCCACCTGGGAGACACACCAAACATGTGGAAGAAGGTGCTCTGGTCAGATGAAACCAAAATTGAACTTTTTGGCAACAATGCAAAACGTTATGTTTGGCGTAAAAGCAACACAGCTCATCACCCTGAACACACCGTACCCACTGTCAAACATGGTGGTGGCAGCATCATGGTTTGGGCCTGCTTTTCTTCAGCAGGGACAGGGAAGATGGTTAAAATTGATGGGAAGATGGATGGAGCCAAATACAGGACCATTCTGGAAGAAAACCTGATGGAGTCTGCAAAAGACCTGAGACTGGGACGGAGATTTATCTTCCAACAAGACAATGATCCAAAACATAAAGCAAAATCTACAATGTAATGGTTCAAAAATAAACATATCCAGGTGTTAGAATGGCCAAGTCAAAGTCCAGACCTGAATCCAATCGAGAATCTGTGGAAAGAACTGAAAACTGCTGTTCACAAATGCTCTCCATCCAACCTCACTCACTGAGCTCAAGCTGCTTTGCAAGGAGGAATGGGAAAAAATTTCAGTCTCTCGATGTGCAAAACTGATAGACATACCCCAAGCGACTTACAGCTGTAATCGCAGCAAAAGGTGGCACTACAAAGTATTAACTTAAGGGGGCTGAATAATTTTGCACGCCCAATTTTTCAGTTTTTGATTTGTTAAGTATGAAATATCCAATAAATGTCGTTCCACTTCATGATTGTGTCGGACTTGTTGTTGATTCTTCACAAAAAATACAGTTTTATATTTTTATGTTTGAAGCCTGAAATGTGGCAAAAGGTCACAAAGTTCAAGGGGGCCGAATACTTTCGCAAGGCACTGTATATAGTATTCTAGTCATGGCTCATCCTGTACAACTACTGCCATACACACCTTTTTCTAATCATATGCTGTCCATACATTAGATATACACACAGTGCCTTCAGAAAGTATTCAGACCCCTTAACTAAAAAAATGTTAGCCTTAACACAAAATTGTTTATTTTTATTTTTAAATTCCCCCTCAATCTACACACATTACACCATAATGAAAAAGCAAAAACAGGTTAATAAAGTTTAGCAAATTTATTAAAATCAGAAATATTACATTTACAAAAGTATTCAGACCCTTTACTCAGTACTCCGTTGAAGCACCTTTGGCAGCAATTACAGCCTTGAGTCTTCTTGGGTATGACGCTACAAGCTGCGCACACCTGTATTTGGGGATTTCATCCCATTCTTCTCTGCTGATCCTCTCACGCTCTGTCAGGTTGGATGGGGAGCATGGCTGCACAGCTATTTTCAGGTCTCTCCTGAGATGTTCGATCGGGTTCAAGTCCGGGCTCTGGCTCGGTCACTCAAGGACATTGAGACTTGTCCAGAAGCCACTCCTGCATTGTCATGGCTGTCTGCTTAGGGTCGTTGTCATGTTCGAAGGTGAACCGTCGTCCCAGTCTGAGGTCCTGAGTGCTATGGAGCTTGTTTTCATCAAGGACCTCTCTTTAATTTGCTCTGCTCATTTTTCCCTTTATCCTGACTAGTCTCCCAGTCCCTGCCGCTGAAAAACACCTCCCACAGCATGATGCTGCCACCACCATGCTTCACCGTAGAAATGGTGCCAAGTTTCCTCCAGACGTGACTCAGAGTTCAAACTTGGTTTCATCAGGACCAGAGAATCTTGTTTCTCATGGTCTGAGAGTCATTCGATGCCTTTTGGCAAACTCCAAGCGGGCTGTCATGTGCCTTTTACTGAGGAGTGGCGTCGTCTGGCCACTCTACCATAAAGGCCTGATTGGTGGAGTGCTGCAGAGATAGGAGAACCTTCCAGAAGGGCAACTATCTCCACAGAGGAACTCCGGAGCTCTGTCAGAGTGACCATCAGGTTCTTGGTCACCTCCCTGATCAAGGCCCTTCTCCCCTGCTTGATTAGTTTGGCTAGGTGGACAGCTCTAGGAAGAGTCTTGGTGGTTCCAAACTTCTTCCATTGAAGAATGATGGAGGCCACTGTATTCTTGGAGACCTTCAATGTTGCAGAGATTTTTTGGTACCCTTTCCCAGATCTGTGCCTAGACACAAACCTATCTCTGCACTCTATGGACAATTGCTTTGACCTCATGGGGGGTTTTTGCTCTGACATGCACTGTCAACTGTGGGGCCTTATATAGAAAGGTGTGTGCCTTTCCAAATCATGTCCAATTAATTTACCTCAGGTGGACTCCAATCAAGTTGGAGAAACATCTCAAGGATGATCAATGGAAACCAGATGCACTTGAGCTCAATTTAAAATCTCATCACAAAGGTTGCTTTGTCATGATGTAATATTGTATGTAGACTGATGGAAAAAATGTATTTAATACCTTTTGGAATAAGGCTGCAATGTAAGAAAATGTGGTAAAAGTGAAGGGGTCTGAATACTGTATATATATTATATATATGCTCTGGACTCTTTTATTGATATTGCTCGTTCTGACATTTCTTAATAATTGATTTTATTGTGTGGGGGGGTTTGTCTATTGTAATTGCATTTTGTTGCACCTGCGATAACATCTGCAAACCTGTGTGCGCAACCAATAAACTTTGATTTGATAAGAGAAAGATGGAACGTACCATGATGTCATAGGACACCTGATCTGGAAGAGTTTTGAGTCGATCCTCAAGGGTTTCATAGTCACCCTTTACCTTCGCCCTGAAAGTCCAAAGTTTTTTTAATTTCAGTTAAAAAATGGCACACACACAAAACATTACACATGCCCTTCCTGATCTACAGGTCACGCCTGAAAGGACACATAGATAGATAGATAGATAGATAGATAGATAGATAGATAGATAGATAGATAGATAGATAGATAGATAGATAGATCTTGTATTTAGCCTATCTATCTATCTATCTATCTATCTATGTCCTATCAAGGATGTAGTGAGTGACTCGTGGTGGAACTAGTAATGTTATCTAGAAGCACAGTAGCACCATAACTCACAAGATGCTGTGTGTATGAGTGGTAGTGGCTGACTCCAATGCCATAGTCACTACATGGAATCGCTACACAAACTCACCAGTGCTGGATCTGACCTTCGCAGCCTTGCACCACCTGTTGTTAACAGAGTGACAATTATTTAGGTCAAACTTTGCATTTCTATTATCTCTAAAAAAAAAAAACTGTCAAAAGAACCCCCTCCATTGTAGTTGTTTACACTTACTCACTGGGGGAAAACAACACAGAAGCAAATTATCGGGAAGTTTAGAGTATTTTGTTTAAACAGCTGTCAAAGATGAATTGTATCGAAATGTAAAAGGATCAAAAGCTTTTCTGAACCACCCAGTATATACTTACATACACAGGAGCACCAACCTGGGGGCAGGAAGGGGCATCTGCATACTTTGCAATGAATGTCCAATTTGTAAGTCGCTCTGGATAAGAGCGTCTGCTAAATGACTTAAATGTAAATGTCATACCAGGAAGTAGCCTACTACAGTACTACACTTTGGGTAGAGCATGTCCCAACACCAACACATTAGCCTATGTTTCTATTTGAAAGGCATGAAGTTGCGCCCTCAATTGCATACTGCATGACTCCAATTCTAATGTAACACAACAAGAACATGACTTTGCCAACTGACTAACAGTAGCTAGCTAGCTGGTTCTTTCTTCACTGTTGTCCTGTACTGCATTTGCATTGCCAGTAAATGCCTTTTATTAAACATCATCAGTCATCAATGCCCTACACTTTGGATTGATATTCGCTTTACATTTAGATAAGATTAAAGTAGTTAGTTATGGATGTTGAATCTAGGTTAATTTTTAATGGGCAGTAGGCCGGCCGCACAAGGAAATGCTTGTGTATTGTTACGTGCATGGTTAATTTGTTTCCTTTCCATGCTTTGTACTTGCTGAAATAGATAAACATGGGTCAATATCAGAGAAATTGACAAACTTGATTATGCATACTCGATGGTTGTACACAACATGGCTTGTCCAGGATCCACGCTGAAATAAACAACAAGCAACATGTGACCGCTACCTCAAGGAAGCTTCTAGAAAAAAAAGGTTTAGAAAATGTCCACGATAAATGATCTGTCGAAGAGGCAACGCGCGCATAAATGAATATGCAACCTGCTGAAAGAGAATGCATGTTAGGTCTCATCTCACGAAAATGCAAAACGATTTGCAAAATTATGTTGAATGATCAACACGCACAGCTCACGCTAGCCAGGTAACGTTAGCTACAGTAGCAAGCTAATTCATTGTTTTACCTTTTTATGCTCCACTCGAAGTCTATCAACTCCTTGTGGGACCTCTATAATCATTTTATTTCTCTCAGCCATTTTCCCATGTAATATTTAGATGAAAATGTGACGTTTGTGAATAAAAAAACAATGCTCAGGGGTTGTAAGTCCTAAAAAAATGTTTATGAATGCAATTGCAGGTATTCCTGAGAGGCGTTTTCCTATTATTCATCAAAGGGGCAGTGGTAGATATCCAAGATTTCGGAAGTGAAACCATTTCACATTCTCATTTTAGGATTTCAGCATGATCTCCGAAATATCCACGGAATATAATCCTCAATTGTTCAGCGTCCTCCTCATCGACCCTGCGCCATGTTCCTCTGCCCGTTTCCCGGTGTACTCTGGGTAAAATGCTCTCAAGCACAAGGATGTTGCAAATGCATGAAAAATTATTACATATGGTAAACAATTGGCTACAGACAGAGAGCATTTCCCTTTCTCGCAATATTGTTAGATTAAACATATTACAAACTGTCTCTTTCCACATTCCGTGAGGTAAATTGACAGTATATATTGTGTGATTGGTTCCAATCCCCCCCACCTCATTAAATACCATAATATTTTAAACCCAGAGCGTTAGTTTATATTTGCACTTTCATTTTAGTAATTTAGCAAACGCTCTTATAAAGAGCGATTTACAGTAGCGAGTGCATACATTTACATACTTTGCAAATTATATAACATAGTTGTAAATTCACTGTAGTTACAGAGCATTGGTTAAAACTATATTCCATCAATCCAATTAGTATGATAGATTGAGGTTGTAAAATTACTGTAATTATGTTTTTTTAAACATTGTGAATTGTGCAAGATCGAATCTTCTACTTATGTTGCACCAAGATATAATAATTTGCCAGATAGAGGACAGCATTATAGTTGGGAAAATCAGTTGTCTCTTTTGCTAACTATACTGTAAGTTCAAATGGCAAAATCTCAGGAAAAGGGCACACAAGCTCAGGGCTACGTACGAAAACAAGCAATAAGCATTCAATTAAACGGAAAAAGTGCTGTTCTAAACGACCTGTTTAAAAAAGGTTGTGGGATCAGGTTCAAAATGTACCGCTGTCCTTTAAACAGTAATGTCCGCATCAAGCCACACCTCATCGGGGTGGCATCTAACCTGGCGGGTAGCAGCATTGCGCAAGTAACCAAAATATTGCTGGATCAAATCCCCAAGCTGACAAAGTCGTTCTGCCCTTGAGCAAGGCAGTGAACCGCCGGGTGCCGATGACGTGGATGTCGATTAATGCAGCCCCCTGCACCTCTCTAATTCAGAGGGGTTGGGTTAAATCTGGAAGACACATTCCAGTTGAATGCATTCAGTTGTACAAATATCATTTCAATTTAAGGATCTTTATTGGCATGGGAAACATGTTTACATTGCCAAAGCAAGTGAAATAGATAAACAAAAGTGAAATAAAAAAAAACATTTAAACAGTAAACATTACACTCAAAACAAATTTTATTGGTCACATACATGGTTAGCAAATGTTAATGTGAGTGTAGCGAAATGCTTGCGCTTCTAGTTCTGACAGTTCAGTAATATCTAACCAGTAGTCTACCTAATACACACAAATCTAAAAGGGATGGAGTAAGAATATCTACATATAAATATATGGATGAGCGATGGCCGTGTGGCATAGGCAAGATGCAATAGATAGTATAAATACAGTATATACATGTAAGATATGTAAACATTATTAAAGTGGAATTATTTAAAGTGACTAGTGATCCATTTATTACAGTGGCCAATGTTTCGAGTCTGTATGTAGGCAGCAGCCTCTTTGTGTTAGTGATGGCTGTTTAACAGTCTGATGGCCTTGAGATGAGACTGTAAAACAGCTTCTTCGGTCCCAGCTTTGACATCAGGTGCTATGTGTGTCCCGGAGGGCAGGTAGTTTGCCCCCGGTGATGCGTTGTGCAGATCGCACCGCCCCTCTGGAGAGCCTTTCGGTTGAGGAGGGTGCAGTTGCTGTACCAGACTGACAGGATGCTCTCAACTGTGCATCTGTAAAAGTTTGTGAGGGTTTTAGGTGAAAAGCCAAATTTATTCAGCCTCCTGAGGTTGAAAAGGCGCTGCTGCGCTTTCTTCACCACACTGTCTGTGTAGGCGGAACATTTCAGTTTGTCGGTGATGTGTACACAGAAGAACTTTAAACTTTCCACCTTCCTCTGCTGTTTCCTGAAGTCTACGATCATCTCCGTTGTTTTGTTGATGTTGAGTGTGAAGTTATTTTCCTGACACCACACCCCCGAGGGCCCTCACCTCGTCCCTGTAGGCTTTCTCGTCGTTGTTGGTAATCAAGCCTACAACTGTAGTGTCGTCTGCAAACGTGATGATTGAGTTGGAGGCGTGCATGGCCACGCAGTCATGGGTGAACAGGGAGAACAGGAGAAGGCTCAGAACGCACCATTGTGGGGCCCCAATGTTGAGGATCAGCGGGGTGGAGATGTTGTTACCTACCCTCACCACCTGGGGGCGGCCCGTCAGGAAGTCCAGTACCCAGTTGCACAGCTTGATGATGAGTTTGGAGGGTACTATGGTGTTAAATGCTGAGCTGTAGTCGATGAACAGCATTCTCACATAGGTATTCCTCTTGTCCAGATGGGTTAGGGCAGTGTGCAGTGTGGTTGAGATTGCGTCATCTGTGGACCTATTTGGGCGGTAAGCAAATTGGAGTGGGTCTAGGGTGTCAGGTAGCGTGGAGGTGATATGGTTCTTGACTAGCCTCTCAAAGCACTTCATGATGACGGAAGTGAGGGCTACGTGGCAGTAGTCGTTGAGCTCAATTACCTTAGCTTTCTTGGAAACAGGGATTATGGTGGCCCTCTTGAAGCATGTGGGAACAGCAGACTGGGATAAGGATGATTGAATATGTCTGTAAACACACCAGCCAGCTGGTCTGCGCATGCTCTGAGGACGCGGCTGGGGATGCCGTCTGGGCCTGCAGCCTTGCAAGGGTTTACACGTTTAAATGTTTTACTCAAGTCGGCTGCAGTGAAGGAGAGTCCGCATGTTTTGGTTGCGGGCCGTGTCAGTGGCACTGTATTGTCCTCAAAGCGGGCAAAAAAGTTATTTAGTCTGCCTGGGAGCAAGACATCCTGGTCCGTGACGGGGCTGGTTTTCTTTTTGTAATCCGTGATTGACTGTAGACCCTGCCACATACCTCTTGTGTCTGAGCCGTTGAATTGTGACTCTACTTTGTCTCTATACTGACGCTTAGCTTGTTTGATTGCCTTGCAGAGGGAATAGCTACACTGTTTGTATTCGGTCATGTTTCCGGTCACCTTGCCCTGGTTAAAAGCAGTGGTTCGTGCTTTCAGTTTCACATGAATGCTGCCATCAATCCACGGTTTCTGGTTTGGGAATGTTTTAATCGTTGCTATGGGAACGACATCGTCAATGCACTTTCTAATGAACTTGCTCATCGAATCAGCGTATTCGTCAATGCTGTTGTTGGAAGCAATGAGGAACATATCCCAATCCACCTGATCGAATCAGTCTTGAAGCGAAGTCAGATTGGTCGGACCAGGGTTGAATAGATCTAAGCACAGGAGCTTCTTGTTTTAGTTTCTGTCTGTAGGCAGGGAGCAACAACATGGAGTCATGGTCAGCTTTTCCAAAAGGAGGGCGGGGGAGGGCCTTATATGCGTTGTGGAAGTTAGAATAGCAATGATCCAAGGTTTTACCAGCCCTGGTTGCGCAATCGATATGCTGATACAATTTAGGGAGTCTTGTTTTCAGATTAGCCTTGTTAAAATCCCCAGCTACAATGAATGCAGCCTCAGGATGTGGTTTCCAGTTTGCAAAGAGTCAAATGCTGTTCATTAACAGGGCCATCGATGTGTCTGCTTGGGGGGGGAATATATACGGCTGTGATTATAATCGAAGAGAATTCCCTTGGTAGATAATGTTGTCGACATTTGATTGTGAGGAATTCTAAGACAGGTGAACAGAAGAACTTGAGTTCCTGTATGATGTTGTGATCACATCATGTCTCGTTAATCATAAGGCATACGCCCCGCCCCTCTTCTTACCAGAAAGATGTTTGTTTCTGTCTGCGCGATGCGTGAAGAAACCAGCTGGCTGCACCGATTCCGTTAGCATCTCTCGAGTGAGCTTGAGGTAGTCACCTCATGCAAACACTTGGGAGTATAGCTAGACGGTACACAGTCCTTCTCTCAGCACATATCAAAGCTGCAGGCTAAAGTTAAATCTAGATTTGATTTCCTCTATCGTAGTTGCTCCTCTTTCACCCCAGCTGACAAACTAACCCTGATTCAGTTGACCATCCTACCCAGGCTAGATTACGGAGACGTAATTTATAGATCGGCAGGTAAGGGTGCTATAAAGCAGCTAGATGTTCTTTACCATTCAGCCATCAGATTTGGCACCAATGCTCCTTATAGGACACATCACTGCACTCTATAGTCTTCTGTAAACTGGTCATCTCTGTATACCCATTGCAAGACCCACTGGTTGATTTTTTTATAAAACCTTCTTATGCCTCACCCCCCCCCCCCCTATCTGAGATATCTACTGCAGCCCTCATCCTCCACATACAACACCCATTCTGCCAGTCATATTCTGTTAAAGGTCCCCAAAGCGCACACATCCCTGGGTCGCTCGTCTTTTCCATTCGAGGCAGCTAACGACTGGAACGAGCTGCAACAAACACAAACTGGACAGTTCTCAATCTCTTCATTCAAATACTCAATCATGGACACTTACTGACACTTGTGGCTGCTTTGCGTGATGTATTGTTCTCTACCTTGTTGCCCTGTGTGCTGTTGTCTGTGCCCAATAATGTTTGTACCCTGTTTTGTGCTGCTGCCATGCTGTGTTGCTGCCATGCTGTTGTCTTAGGTCTCGCTTGTCGTGATGTGTGTTTTGTCCAATATTTTTATAGGCCCCCGTCCCCGCAGGAGTCCTTTTACTTTTTGGTAGCCCGTCATTGTAAATAAGAATTTGTTCATAACTGACTTGCCTAGTTAAATAAAAGAGAACTTCTACCAGCAATATATATGAAATGTATTAGAGATGTATGCTAATTTCATGTGGTAATTAATGATTAACTCATGACTCCCAATATGGGAATGACTAAATATTATTGGAAAAACAGACCAAAAACAGACCATATGAAAAACTATGAACACGTTTCAGACCGCTTTGCTATCACCCTCTGTAGTGGCTTTAGATGAAATTAACCAATCCAATGAAGCACTGGGCCAGTGCATTTTGCATGGCCCGGTGAGTGGAGAATTCAATTAAGGAACAATGGAATAGTCTAAAATTCCGCACACCCTGGGCACCGGGCCATGCAAAACGACTGTGACAAGGCTCAATGGAAATCAAGAATGAGGCTTTAAAACCAATGAGAGATATATGCACATTGTTAAAAACAAAAATAACTAATTTTGACTGGCAACGAACCTTAAAATAAATCTAGCAAGCATACAGTTTAATAAGGAAGGTAGTTTGACTATTAGTTTATATTGCATTATTTGTATCTTATCACTGTGTAGCTCACATGCAATGTCAGAGAGCAAATGATACTTGTATCCTCATCATTAGCCCATATCATGAAGTGATACATTGTAACTTGAACTGTAGCAAATAGGAATTAGCATTAATGTTAATTAAAATGTCTAAACCGAAACAAGTAGAATACTTACATCTATTATACTGTAGTACCCTGACAATGCTTATCTATTTATTGTAGCCACATATTTCCTGCTGTTCAAATGTCACTTCTGTTTTTTAAGTCATCATACCCATTTGATTATTGAAGAATGTGGGTCTGAACCCTCAACCTTTGTTCCCCAGAATGTCCCAACGAAGAAAAGATGTGTTCTGAGTCGTCTAAAACAGCAGATATAGGCCACTGTGATTTTACGAAGGGGCCGTGGCAGCAGGGGGTCTAGCCTTTGCAAGAGGACTGGTTGGAAGCCCCCTTGGCATTGCTATTCAAATCAAATGTTATGTCACATGTGCCAAATACAACCGGTGTAGACCTTACCATGAAATGCTTTGTTACAAGCCCTTAGCCAACAATGCATTCCTGGAAAATAGGCTTAAGAAAAGTTACTAAATAATACATTTTTAAAAAATGTATAAAAGTAACAATATATTCAGGGGTTACCAGTACTGAGTCAATGTGCAGGGGTACAAGTTAGTCGAGGTAATTTGTACATGTAGGTGGGGGTAAAGTGACTATGCATAAATAAAACTGTGTAGCAGCACTGTAAAATAAGGGGGGGGGTGAGAATAGTCTGACTTGGGTGACTGGAGTCTGACAATTTTTGGGGGCCTAGCTCTGGCACCGCCTAGTATATAGTTCCTAGGTAGCAGGAAGCTTGGCCCCAGTGATGTACTGGGCCGTATGCACTACCATCTGTAGATGCAGAGCATTTGCCATACCAGGCGGCGATGCAACCGGTCAGGATGCTCTTGACAGTACGTACAGCTGTAGAAATTTGAGGATCTGGGGACCCATGTCAATTCTTTCCCAGTCTCCTGAAGGGGAAACGGCGTTGTCGTGCCGTCTTCACAACGGTCTCGGTGTGTTTAAACCATGATAGTTCATTGGCGATGTGGACACCAAGGAATTTGAAACTCAAGTTCACTGGGGATTATCAAAATGAAAAGAATGCTTGTCAGCTCAAATGAAAATTCCTAACTAATATTGTTAGTAGCCAACTGTGAATAATGCTCCATGTCAAAGGGTGAGATCAATTAGACCATACACTTCAAAATAATCATAAGAATTGTGCACAAACCAACTTCGTAGAGAACAATGGCTTGTGGTCTGTAACATTTAAAACGGTTGTTTAACTGATGCTTTATTTCAGACATTTCCCTACCTCTTCCGAATCATCGGTCAGGGGGTGCTGTCAGTGGCCTACTGGGATGACCAGTTCATGCCGCTGACTCCAATCATGGAACTGACCCCGGGGCATCGTCAGAAACTCTGATGTCATGGGTGATGTCCAGTTGACCAACATGGCCCAGCTGACTGCCCTGGTCATGGGCAACACCACCCTACAGCAGCAGGTGACTGCTGCCCTCCAGGGTTATGTGAACAAGGGGCACCAGCCAGAGGTGCAGTATGTAGACTGACAAGGCCTCTGAGGGGAGTTCAGAGAGCACATCTCTTTAGGGTTGTCAAAGGAAATTATGCTGGTATGCCATTTTGAACAATCTCAAATGCAGGACAAGACACTAGTAATAGTGGGGCTGTACACTGAAGGAAGAAAACCTCCATAGTCCATGAGAAGGAGACACTGATTGAAAGAACAAGTTCATGAAATTACTGTTATTTCAAGAGGTTTGTCCTTTGTTTGGACTAACCAAGTTAAGAATTGTGAAAAGATATACCTATTTAATTATGTCCTTCTGGAAGTCACTCATACGCTACATCTGTGAAAGCTGCCACTTATCAAGTCAGTTGTTTCTAGACTGGTGTGCTCTGCATGTTTAAACATTAAGAATATAGGGGCCTAACCTTTCTTCAGGGTTTGGTTTAAACTGACACCAGTCCTTTTATTGAGTCGGTGCCATAAAGAATTCATTCAACTTATATGTTGACAAACTGACGTTCACACCGATGTATACCAATAGGCCAGTGTATACCCATCTTACCCGTGTTGATGGTAATATCACCACCCCTTGACATGGAACAATCCAAATGTGAACACTACTGCTGTTTGCTGCCTACAATCTGAAAGGTACATTTTTGACAATTAAAAGGCAACGGGAATGTTTGTGTTGATATGCAGCAGTTGGAATGATGTTCCTCCAGTTCAGTGAGGCAAACCACCCTCATTCCTGACACTATATCCTACCAAGATATCCTGGAGGCCCTAAAACTCTTCAGGAGAATTCAGAGCATTGCAGACAAAATGTACAAAGTAACCATTTTTGGCAAGAGATTTAACAGACTACCCAGAGTAGGTAACCTGAGAGCAAAGCACTGGATCCAGTGTTAACTGGTTTTATCTTACCTTTGAACAAAGACACAAAAACATGTTTCAGGTTATTTTAAAATGCCCCTTTATTAGTAACCTTTCTTTAACCTAAGTTCTCAGACAGACCCATTCGAAAAAAACAAATAAATATACTAGCGAGGGAAGTTATGGAGCGCAAACATTATCCCACAACAACGGTGTCATCGTCTGGGAATTCGTAATAGGGCACCTCTAGGTTGAGAGGTGCGGGTCCCTTCCGAATTCTCCCCGAGGCGTCGTAGTGGGAGCCGTGGCAGGGACAGTAGTATCCTCCGTAGTCTCCGGCATTGGCGATGGGCACACAGCCCAGGTGGGTGCAGACACCGATCACGATGATCCACTTCGGGTTGGCTACGCGGTCCTTGTCGTGTTGGGGGTCACGTAGCATGGCCATATCCACAGCTTCCTCGGTGGCGATCTCCTTCTCAGTTCGGTGGCGGATGAACAGAGGCTTGCCCCTCCACTTGAAGGTCATGTTCTTGCCCTCTGGGATCTCTCCCAGCTTCACCTCAATCTTGGACATGGCCAGCACGTCGGCTGAGGCGCTCATAGAGGAGATGAACTGGGTGGCCACCGTCTTGGCTGTGTAGACGCCCACCACAGCTGTGGCCCCAGTGACCAGGTAGGAGAAGGTCTTCCTGGACTCGCTGCTCTCCTGGGAGGACTTCTTGGGGTCCAGCAACTCAGGACGACGGTAGTCAGAGAAGTCTGGGACCTTGATGTCTGTGTGGGCCATGCGAATTCCACCAGGGGCTACATATGAGAAATACAATATGCAAAATTATGTTCACACTTAATATAGTTCGTTATTAGACAGGTTCTTTATACATAAGAGTGATTACAATCAAAGCTGAGTGACTTGAGATCATGCAGACAGTGTAGCCAACAGAGCCGACCCGCTTGCTGACAGCTGCACTAGGGTCGCACAGACTTCCTATGTAGATTAAGACACCCCAGAGCCGGCACGAGATATGGCTCAGAAAACATTACCCAATCCAGGGATGACAAAGGAAGTGTACTTCAAAATTGCCCCAACTGTTACACCAAGGGATTGAACAACAGTTTCAAGAAACTGCCATTTTCCTCCTCTTGCTAGCCAACGTATTTTTCTTCTAGGATATCATGGCAGTCCGCAAACAATTTAAGTGCATGCAGCCACCTACTGTGCTGGAATGTACGATCAATCATGATCTGCCCAATTCTGAATTAACATGAAAATAAAACTAAATCCCTACTAACTTCTGTCATCCTCCCACTTTATCGTGCTGAAACACTCCACCCTTAATGGTTGTTGACATGCTGAACAATCCTAACAGTAATATCCGTTAGCCCCAATCTCTTTTTCCATCTCCACAACCTTCAACCTGGCATTTCTGCTTTCCACAACCGGAGTCATATTGATAGCTTTTATTGGTAAGGTTATGTCAACTTTATCATCAAAGTGCCCTTTGACACCGCACATTCATGAATGCAATTTTTCATGAGCGCAACCGCCAAACCACACCAGGACCAGCAGAAACACCAGCCCCGACATTAGGTCTACTTACTAAAGGAACAGCTATGGAAGCTTCATCATGCCAGTGTAGTTCCACCAATCTGTTTTACAGCCTCTGCATACAATACATTATGACTTGCTCTATATCTCTGAGCCTCTCTAGCCTGTCTCTGCACCTGGCGTCAACTAAATGCTGCACTACGCCCCCCCCCCCCCAAAATTAGAACAAAACCTTCACATTGCTCCCACATTCCTCTTAACCATGGTCCCCTCCACACTTGGCACATCTTTTCCTTCCTTACACTGTACAGCTCCATGTACCATTATTTGACATTTAAAACACTGCAATGGGGATGGGATAAATCCTGACATTGAAACTAAGGGAGTATATCTGTACTTTCCCAGGCAAAACCTCCTCAAACCGACTGATCAACCTTTTGGCCTCAATCGCCATCTCCCTTGACATTTTATTTAATATCGTCTACAGACATATTGGGAACCCAGTGATGACTCCTCTCAATCAGGCATAAACACCAGGGACATGGTTTTTAATCTTCTTCCCATTAAGCACATCCATGTTTATAATCTCTTGCTGACCCTGGCTACCACAACATTTCCAATGAACCAAGCTAATTTCCTCGACCTCTTTCGCTACAGCATGCCGCACTGCTATGCTTTATCTCGGCCAGATCACAGTTGTAAGTAAGAACAAGTTCTCAACTAGCTTAACGTTACCTGGTTAAATAAAAGATGAAAAAAAAAAAAAAAAGTGAGTCGAATAGGGTGTGAGTGAGGCCATGTGATCTCAAACACTCACCACATTACACTTGCTTCCTACCATGGCCTTCTTTACTAGATGCTCCACTGCTTTCGGTATCATGATAACTTCTTCCTATGTCTTGCCACTACAGACCATTCCGGTCCTTGACCCTCATCCTCCGGAATTTCCGGACCTTGCAGAAGCCACAGCAGCCCTACAGAGACACTTCACGTTGAACAACAAAGGAGCGGATTGGCGGACACTGCCATTCCAAAATGGCTACTGTAGCTTCTGCTTCATAGCATGAAGACAAAAAAAATACAGTTAAAAGTTTTGCTCGGTGTATCAGTTGGGATAATTCTGAGAGAAACATCATCCCTAAATTGAGGTACATTGTCTGAACCATAGCTCCCGTCGGCACCGCGGTGTCTTAATCTACACAGGAAGTCTATTACCCCTAGACTCAGGCGGTCGGCTCTGCTGCCTCTTAGACAGTGCAACGTTTGATATGTAGAATGTAGCTGATTTTACGAGGAGTTTGTATTCATATGTAACAGTTAAGCTTCATATACAGGATGTTGACAAGTCCACTCAGGGCGCCATGTCTGGGTCACAACATGAAGTTGACAAGACGAACCATATCAACCTAAACTAAAGCCAAGGAGCAAAGTACCAAAAGGTCTGGTTGAGACAACCCCCCCCCAAAAAAAGTAATCACTGACATTGAGGCGGGTTAAAAATCACAATATACATTGCCCAAGATAAGCAGTTAGCAAGCTAGTTTTCTGAATGCGACCTTACCACTAACGCAAGCTGAAATAGCGGGCGTCTTCTGTGAGCTGGATTTCTGCAGTGAATCTCCCTTCACCGCTCCAGGGAGCAGTGCTTTGAGGGATCCATTCACAGCTACATTGGTCGCCTGCAAGTACGGGGACAAAGCCCCAGAACGAGCGGCTAAGGACAGCATCTTTATCCGAACCAGTAATTTAACTCGGTTGGGGGACACACCGACCTTTGAAAAGACCCGTGAGTTCCTCCATTTATTGGGAGGTCGATCGGCCTGCGTAAAATCCTGACGTATATTTTAGGATACTGTTAGCAATTTATTTAGTGTTTAGCTACCATTATGCCTCAATAGTCGCATTAATTATCAAAATATGAAATAGGCGACTTATTTCGTAATAAAAAGACGCTTCACGTAGATTAATTTCAAAAAGTTTGTAATTTTTCTCCGGCAATTCTTATGCCAGCATTTGAGCTGGGTCCTTGAACTGTAAAAAGTCGCTTTATGAATGTTTCCACATAGCTAGATACTACAGCCACAAAGTATCGTATGTCTCTATCGCAGTAGTAGATACAGTAGTTAGTTCATCTTTGGCTATATCGTAACAAATCCTTTAAACAAAAATGTGCTTTTTTGGTATTATTATTTAAGGTTTGCCATAAGGTTAGCAGTGTGGTTCTGTTTATCACATTTAAGAGGATAAATTGTATAAATAGGCGGGATTTATGCGGATATATGTTTGGGGTCTTTGTTTTTATTTTTTTTGTCCATTAAAATAATATAAAATTGAACAGAAATACAGTGTTGACATTGTTAATGTTGTAAATGACTAGTGTAGCTGGAAACGGGTAGATTTTTTTTAATGGAATATCTACATAGGCTTACAGAGGTCCATTATCGGCAACCAGCACTCCTGTGTTCCAATGGCATGGTGTGTTAGCTCATCCAAGTTTATAATTTAAAAAGGCTAATTGATCATTAGAAAACCCTTTTGCAATTATGCTGAAAACCGAAAGCTGAAAACTGTTGTCGTGATTAAAGAAGCAATAAAACTGGCTTCTTTAGACTAGTTGAGTATGTGGAGCATCAGCACTTGTGGGTCGATTACAGGCTCAAAATGGCCAGAAACAAAGACCTTCCTTCTGAAACTCGGCAGTCTATTATTGTTCTGAGATGTGAAGGCTATTCCATGTGAGAAATTGCCAAGAAACACAAGATCTCGTACAACGCTGTATACTACTCCCTTTAAAGAACAGCGCAAACTGGCTCTAACCAGAATAGAAAGAGGAGTGTGAGGCGCCGGTGCACAACTGAGCAAGAAGACAAGTACATTAGAGTGTTTCTCAAACTAGACAGACGCCTCACAAGTCCTTGACTGGCAGCTTCATTAAATAGTACCCGTAAAACACCAGCCTCAACATCAACAGTTAAGAAGCGACTCCGGGATGCTGGCCTTCTAGGCAGAGTTCCTCTGTACAGTGTCTGTGTTCTTTTGCCCATCTTTTATTTTTATTGGCCAGTCTGAGATATGGCTTTTTCTTTGCAACTCTGCCTAGAAAGCCATTCCTGGACCTGTGACCAAAAACGAGCGACATATGGACAGTCCCAAAATAAATGATTTAATGACCCTGCCTCCTCGCAGCAAAATCTGCAATTGACTGTCATTTCTCTTTGCTTATTTGAGCTGTTCTTGCCATAATATGGACTTGGTATGTAACCAAAAATGGCTATCTTCTGTATACCACCCCTACCTTGTCACAACACAACTGGTTTGTCTCAAACACATTTAAGAAGGAAAGCAGTTCCACAAATGAACTTTTAACAAGGCACACCTGTTAAATTAAATCCATTACATGTGACCTCATGAAGGTGTTTGAGAGAATGCCAAGAGTGTGCAAAGCTGTCAAGGCAAGGAGTGGCTACTTTGAAGAACCTCAAATGTAAAATATATTTTAATTTAACACTTTTTTTTGCTTACTACATGATTCAATTAGTGTTATTTCATAGCTTTGATGTCTTCACTATTATTCTACAATGTGGAAAATAGTAAAAATAAAGAAAAAACATTGAATGGGTAGTTGTGTCCAAACTTTTGACTGGTACTGTATATAAAATTATAAAAACAACACGTGAATACCTGGAGATGGTTTTGGACAGGTCATGTGAATTGGCTACTAAAGGCCAAAAGCTAGCTAGCGCTAATATTGTTATTGTTCTGTTGTTTTGGTGATTACAGGTGATGGTGTTGTGGCTCCATACAATGGGGATGAGGAGTGTAACCCTTGGGAGGCTGAGCAGGCTGATGATATCTCTGCTCTTCTCAAACGGAGGGAGGCTTTCAGACAATATACCAGGAGCTCATTGACAAGAACAGGCCCAAGAGATACAAAGTTCAAATCTGGGGGAAAGCTGCCATAGGTAAGCCATGCCTTTTTAGTGATGCTCTGTGACAAGTTGTCCAGTATTGCCTGATATCTCCTCTTACAGTAACAGTTAAGCTACATGATGGTGTAAAACACAAATTATTATGGACATTGTCACACCGAAGTAACTCCTCTCTTCTTTCAGGACTTTACCTTTGGGAACATATTTTAGATGGGCCCGTCAACCCCACCAACATACTGTAACAAGCATAGTGGAGAGAGGGGGAGATAGATTTCATGTAAGGCATCACAAATTAGACTTATGTCATAATAAAAGATACATATGATCTTGCTGATGTCAGTTATTTTGCCCCCCCCCCCACCCTTTCTCTATCTATCTCTTTCTCTCCCTTTTTCTTTTCTTTGTATATAGTTTCTACACAGGCCCAGCGGTGATCCAGGGCCACGTTCCTTTGGACACAGACAGTGTGGTTCTGGTGCTGAATGGCCAGGAGCAACAGAAGATCCCCTGCGCTACCCGGTGGTTGCAGCACATCCAGACCCTCATGTGGGTTGATGCTGTAAACTGTTTAGCTGTGGTACTGCTAGGCAGCAAGCGCTGCACAAAAGACTGGATCAGCATCTACCTGAGGAGGCATGGGGTCTTCGTGGACCTGCTCTTCCTGGTCCATGGAAGACCCTGGGTCAATGACAAGGATCTTCCAGTGGCCCGTTGGAGTAGCCATGTATGTCTTCTTTTCTGGGATCTGGGGCCATGTAACAAGGTTTTACAGTATGAGTGCTGATCTAGGATCAGTTTGATATAATTAAATGGACGGGGAAACTGATTAGCACTTTGAATATGGACCCAGATTTATTTTCTCATGATCTTAGAGTTCCTCTCTTCTTGTTTGTCTTTTACCCTCACCATACACCTTTTATTTAGCTCATGTTTCCATTTCAGTACACCATACCTATCCATTGTACCAGAAAAAAAAGCGTTATTTGACTGTGGATTTCTATGTCTCTCTCTTTTCAGATACAGGCAGTTTCCTGTAGTCACGGCAAACTCCCAGATGGTGAACTCCACCAGGCCCTTCCGGACTGGAAAAATAGTGCATCATTACTGCCTGGGAGAAGTATGTCGCTGTCGCTGTCGCGCCCCGTCTGTTTCAGTACACGGTAATGGTTTTCAGTCCAATTTTTGCATCCTGGCTCACTTCACTGGAAATACTCTTTGTTATTAGGCCTTGTTTACCAATAAAATACAAACTCTGACATTCTCAAATAAAGTTCAACTCTTTTGATCTTTGTGTTAGCAGTTGATGTTGTTCTTTAATTACACAGACTACAAAGCAAATCAGGTGTATGAAAATAGGTTTATTCAAAGAGGATAACTCATAGATGTTATGCTGAGAGGTATATGGTAGATTGTCATGATCCCCTGTCCTCAGTGGTTCTCTCCAGTGAACAAAGTGACAGGATGTAGTTTATAACCTAGTCCTAGCCTGTGGTTGACCAATTACAATTCCTTGCAATAAAACTGGGCCAATGGCCAAATAACAAGTATCCTATTTCAGGCTCACTGTATAGACACATTTCTCCTACATCTCTGACCAATTGCTCATTACTCCCCTATTACAGAAAAAAACACTTTCCATTGATCGTTAGTACTCTATTGACTTCTCGTTTAAATGTGTAATACATTAAATTAATCCTCTGCTCACTATTCCTTACAGTCATTCCTCCTCCTCTCCTGCATCAGGTGGCTTCCTCAGGAGACAACAAAGAGTCTGAGATGGTACCAGACAGCCCTGGCCCAAAGCGAGCTCACCCTCTCCCCGGTGGAAATCTACATGGAGTGCTACCGCATCTACGAGGCTGTGCCTATGGTTCGGTGCCCGTGGTGGAGGACATTGTGACTCCAGGTGGGTGCTCTGCTGCACACAGCTCCCCACTGCATCTCCTCAAAGCTGTAGGAGCCCTCTTCATCTTTCTCACGGACTATAAGGAGCTGCCAGGCCTCCTGGAGAAGGAGAAGGGGATGAGCCAGGAGGAGAGGACTGAGAGGAGGAGGAGACTGCTGGAGTGGTATAGCAGTTTCCGCCTGCAGATGAAGGACAGGTTCACAGAGGTCTTAGAGGTCAACTGCAAGGCTCTCCTGAGGGTGATGCGGTCTGCACAACGCATCACCGGGGGCAAACTACCTGCTGTCCAGGACCCCTACAGCACCCGATGTCACGGGAAGGCCAAAAACATCATCAAGGACAACCACCACCCGAGCCACTGCCTGTTCACCCAGCTACCATCCAGAAGGTGAGGTCATTTCAGGTGTATGAAAGCTGGGAGCATGAGACTGAAAAACAGCTTCTGTCTCAAGGCCATCAGACTGCTAAACAGCAATCATTAACTCAGAGTGGCTGCTGCCTACATAGAGAATCACTAGTCACTTTAAACAATGCCACTTTAATAATGTTTACATATCTTACATTATGGCCATACTCATCTCATATGTTTATACTGTATCTTATACCATCTATTGCATCTTGCCGCTTGGCCATCGCTCATCCATATATTTATATACATATTCTTATTCCATCCCTTTAGATTTGTGTGTATTAGGTAGTTGTTGGGGAATTGTTAGATATTACTGCACTGTCGGAACTAGAAGCACAAGCATTTCGCTACACTCGCATTAGCATCTGCTAACCATGTGTATGTGACCAATAAAATGTCATTTGATTTAAGGAGGCGTTCTTCAAAAACAACTGAGAGAGAAACTTACAGCTCAGAGGAAAATGGATCATCCTTACAAGGAACAATGTGGATTTCATTTTATGTGTCTTCAGGGAGAGAAGCCAAATTTCTTGGGGTTTATGTGGGTAATTTGTAAAGCTACCACTGGACATGTATCAAATACAACAGGTGTAGACTTTACCGTGAAATGCTTGCTTCCTAACCCTTCCCAATGATGCACTTTTTAAAAAGTATTAAGTAGCATGAGAAATAAAATACACAAGAATTAAGGTATATGCAGATTGTACCAATACCAGATCAATGTGCAGCGGTACGAGGTATTTGAGGTAGATGTGTACATTAAGGCAGGGTAAAGTGACTAGACATCAGGATAGATGATGAGTCAAATAAAAAACCGTAGCAGTTTTTACAAGAAAAAAACACATAAGCCCAAAAATAGATTGTATTTGAAAATAATAATTTCATACCTTGATTACGTTGAGACACGATCGCTTGTCTCTTCTTTTATTTGTGGGATTACTTGGGAACAGATTTCCCCATTTTTTTGCTGAATTACTGGCGATTTTCCAGTCTTTCTTACTAAACTAAACTTTTACAAAAAAATCACTTGCGAGCTTGTTTTGGCTGCGTTTTGCCGGTGTGTAGACCCCTTGACTTTTTCCACATTTTGTTACGTTACAGCCTTATTCTAAAATGGATTAAATCAACTACATTTCTCAGCAATCTATAGGCAATACTCCATAATGACAAAGCGAAAACATTGAAAATAAAAAAGAGCAAAAACCAAGCCATGAGCTACATCATTCTTAAATGAAATAAGTATGTAACCACCTAGGCTCTTCCTAGAGTTGGCCGTCCAGACTAACTGAGCAATCAAATGAAAAGGGCCAGGGAGGTGATCAAGAACCACATGGTCACCCTATGGCAGAGCTCTATTGTTACTCTGTGGAGATGGGAGAACCTTCCAGAAGGACAACTATTTCTGCATCACTCCACCAATCAGGCCTTTATGGTAGTGTCCAGATGGAAGCCTCTTCTCAGTAAAAGGCACATGACAGCCTGCTTGGAGTTTGCCAAGAGGCACCTAAAGACTCTCAGACCACGTGAAACAAGATTCCCTGGTCTGATGAATCCAAGATTGAACTCTTTGGCCTGAATGTCAAGCGTCACATCTGGAGGAAACCTGGTACCATCCTTATGGTGATGCATGGTGGTTGGCAAAGCCCTAAGTATGGGCTTTGGCTGGGCCACTCAAGGACATTCTGAGACTTGTCCCGAAGCCACTCCTGTGTTGTCTTGGCTGTGTGCTTAGGTTCGTTGTCCTGTTCGAAGGTGAACCTTGGCCCCAGTCTGAGGTCCTGAGCGCTATGGAGCAGGTTTTCGTCAAGGATCTCTCTGAACTTTGCTCCGTTCATCTTTGCCCCGATCTTGACTTGTCTCCCAGTCCCTGCCAACCACCATGCATCACCATAAGGATGGTACCCGATCATACATCTCTGGAGAGGCATGAAAATAGCTGTGCAGCAACACTCATACAACCTGACAGACTTTGAGAGCATCTGCAGAGAAGAATTGGAGAAACTCCACAAATACAGGTGTGCCAAGCTTGTAGAGTCATACCCAAGAAGACTTGATGCTGTAATCGCTGCCAAAGGTGCTGCAACAAAGTACCGAGTAAAGGGTCTGAACACTTATGTAAATGTGATATTTCAATGTTAATTTTTCCACATTTGCTTCAATTTCTGAACCTGTTTTTTTTTATTTGTCGTTATGGGATATGTGTAGATTTAGGGAGGAATTAAAAAAAAATCTATTTTAGAATAAGGCTGTAACAACAACATTCTGAGAAAGTCCAAAGGGGTCTGAATACTTTCCAAAGGTACTGTATATAGTGTATGGGAAGATGTCAATTGCATACTCCTTGTGTCCTGTTCTCGTAGGGTCAATGCAGATAGTCTGGATAACCAATTCATAAACTTCTACCCCAAGCCATAAAACTGATGTCTCGGAGCCTATTGTTCCGTGAGCCCATACTGGTACCGTTTGCCGGACAGTAGTAGTGTGAACAGTCTAAGGCTTGGGTGGCTGGAGTCTTAGGCAATTTTTTGGGGTCTTCCTCTGACATCGCCTGATAGAGAAGTCCTGGATGTAGCACTTTGCAGTCGAGGGCAGTGCATTTGCCATGCCAAGCGGTGATGCAGCCATTCAAGAGGCTCTTGATGGTGAAGCTGTAGAATCTTTTGAGGATGCGAGGGCCCATGCCAAATCCTTTCAGCTTCCTGAGGGGGAAAAGGAGAGTGACAGTTTCCTCTAAACGACTGTGCGGTTGTGTGTGAACCATGTAATTCCTTAGTAATGTGGGCGCCAAATGCCTTCAAGCTCTCGACCCGCTTCACTACAGCCTTTGTCAATGTGGATGGGGATGTGCTCTCCCTTCTTTTTCCTATAGTCCACTATCAGCTCCTTGGTCTTACTGATGTTGAGGAAGAGGCTGTTGTCCTGGCACAACACTGCAGGCTGTCTCATCTCCTACGGTGATCAGGCCTACCACCGTCGTGTCATCAGCAAACGTGATGGTGTTGGAGTCGTGCACGGCCAGGCAGTCGTGGGTGAACAGTGAGTACAAGAGGGTACTAAGCACACACCCCTGAGGCCACCATGTTGAGGGTAAGTGTGGCGGAGGTGTGTTGCCTATCCTCACCACCTGGGGCCCGGCCCGTCAGGAAGTCCAGGATCCAGTTGCAGAGGGAGGTGTTCAGTCCCAGGACCCCGAGCTTGGTGATGAGCTTGGAGGGGACTATGGTGTTGAACACTGAGCTGTAGTCTATGAATAGCATTCTCACAAAGTTATTTCCTGTCTTTTCCAGGTGGGAGGGGTCATCTGTGGATCTGTTGGGATAGTATGCGAATTGGTGCGGTTCTAGGGTGTCCGGGATGATGGTGTTGATGTGTGTCATGACCAGCCTTTCAACGTACTTTAATTGTGGTTGAACTTACATATACTGAATGCACACAATTCAAAGCAGTATTGTGATGGGCCTTTTTAGAATTTTTTACCCATCTCGATATTTGTCGGCTGGATATCTAATTTTCCTTTTATGTTTAGTCATAGATCCATCTTTAAACTGTTATGTAGGGTTTGTTATTGTGACAGCGGTAAGTGGATCTCCAATGCAATTGCTGTAAACCATATCCTAAGATGTGTTCATGCTGCTAATGAAATGTAGCTTGAATAATGAACACTGTTCCTTTTCTGTGAAATGTTGTGCAATGTTTATCTTGCCATTAAAACATGTATAACTTTTTAAATGATTTAATAGGATATGTGTACAGGAGACTGGAAAGAATGAATCTGCACCATAACATGATCTCCTGCAGATGGAGTTATAGAACCACAGCCAGTTCAGTACATATTGTTTTGTTGAATGTACAGTATAGTGAGCAGAATTAACACTTGGTTATATTAAATACATATTAAGAGGTTTCTTCTCATAAAGCATGCTTATCACCAAATGTGCTCCATTTTCTCATAGGGCCCTCATCAGGGACATTGATCCTGGTAAAGAAAATAACTGTACATAAACTGATGCCACTTTTACATAAGATACATTTTTTTTTGTTCCACAGATGCCACACAGCACGTGAGGATAGATGGATAACTTCTAATATAAATAATTAAAACTAAAATATTGTGTTGAATATATTGATTCATATTTACAGTCATTTTTAAGTGTAGAAACCCCCAAGGCTATTTAACCAATGGAAACATTGTAACACTGGTAGCAGTTACTTTGTATAATCATTCCAATGTCACTGATGCAACTTTGATACAATTTTACAGCCGTGTTTATAATATTCAACAATGCCTTGGGACGTATGTGGATCATACTCTGTACATGGCTGGGGAAAATCCAGCAGGAATTTCACTGAAATTAGCCCGAAAACATAATTGGCACTACTGGTTAGATACAAATCATGTCAATCCATCTCTTGTTTCCGCTATGCCTCTTCGATCCCTCCCATTTCCACACGGAGTCTGTGGCAACTGTGCTGCAGTCTGTTTTGTCTGGGAAAACGAAGCAAATGGGAAGTGTGGGACCCGGGAAACTAGAGAGCACCAAAATAACGATATATATAAGACACGTGACGTACAGTTGCCGTGTACTACCTTGGTGCCGCGTGCAATAAAAGCGCGCGCCTCTCACCACATTGAAGATTTCTATTTCTCGGATTATTAAAGGTTATGCAGTTGCATCGACGCGACATCCCCGCTCTGCCTGGCATTGCCAGCAGTTATCAGTGATTTCATTGATTGATATCAGGATTTCGTTTTGGCCTCCTTTTCTAGGACTACTCGTGTATAAGGAGAACAATGGGCTAAACGTTTTCTTGAATAGCTACTTTACAAGGGAATAAATCTAATTTGAAAGTTGGCGCCGAGTTTTCGTGGCTACAAATTGTTGTTTGGTAGGGGAAAACTACTCAATCTGTGTGATGCTTCGGGTGATATAGGCGTGCAGCAAGACGAGCCTTTTAATAGTTGAATTTCCTAACCACTCTGAATCGACCCGAAAATGTCTAATACAAAGTTCAAAAAGGATAAAGAAATCATTGCTGATTACGAGAGTCAAGTTAAAGGTAAATTTGTTTTACATTTCGCCTACTTTGATTTTAGCCCCATTATGGGGTTAATTTAGTGAGCTTTGTCTAAACTCAAGAGTATGAGATATATAGCCTAGCTGACCCTGTGCTCCGTAAAGCTTTTGCCAGACTCACTGATGAGAGATCAACAATATGATTGGGCTACTAAAGAAGACGAACAAACTGTTATTCTGTGTTTGTGTCCGATATTATATACCAGTTTGAGAGACCTATTTACCAGTAGATAGAAAGATCTATTTTGTTTGAAAGATTAACATTTCAAGCGTTTGGGACTGAGGTTCTAACTGCATTTGTCAACATTGAGTTATTGACATAATATTGAACAGAATAGTACTATATAGTACTCTAAATACCCCAAATTATGTTAAATTCATAATAATAAAATATAACAATTTCTGACACCATTCAAACCAATGAAAGCCAATTATTTCAGAATTATCTTTGCAGATATAACCTTATACTATCAAGCTCTCGATTTGTCAGTCTGTACTCTGTTCCCTTTCATTCCCACTGTTGTCAAATGCTCTATCCTTTAATTTGGGTTCACTTCATTTGCCTTCCTTGTGTTTTGTATGACTTGTTTCAAATATACCTTCATCAGGCATTGTCTGCAGCCCCGGGCTGTAAAGATAGCCACATCTTATTTTAGGCGTGTCCTAATCCTTTTTAACAGAACGTTCTGATTTAAATGGCTCTGCTTTGGAGTGTTCTTGTCACCTCAAACTAGCCCGGGTCTCAAAATAACAAACGCAAACAATAAAACCTGGTGCTTATACATGATTTATACACGTGCTTCTTTTGATACTTGGCTTGGGGCCATTAACATTAATTTCCCAACTTTTTTCACTCTCCAAGCCCCCTGCAAACATACAAGAGGCTTTTTTTCCAGACAAATGTACACAGAAAAGGGGCAGTTACTGCTGCTCTGTGGTAACCGTGGGGACTTGGCCCTGGCCAAGGAACTGCGTTCTCCAGAGCTGTTGGGAGCTCTGACATACCACCTATTCATGTCTCCATAGCAAACCTTAAATCCAGAGAGAGGGCTGGAGGGGGGGGGGGCAATGCTGCTTTAGGAATTACCAGATTGTGTACACTTGAGCAGAAGCTCTCATTTGTGAGGAATGTGTGTAGCCCCTTCGCTTGTGATGACTAAGGCCTTTCAGCTGTATTAGAAGGGTGATGCACAGTCATAAGGGACACTGTGGGTGCGGAACCTCCCGTTTGTCATGCAAAGCGAGCCAAATGGGGTAATAATAACACAGCTGATACAACTGGAGCATTCCTCTTGGGGAACAGAGGTCTGAATATAGCACACAGAGACAACCTGTTACTCTATGGTGGATCAGCCTTGATCTCACTCTGTTGGTTTTGAAGTTGAGTTATTTGGCCTCAATAGATAGTCGTAGTTTTCCCCATATGACTTTTTCTGAAAGATTGATTTACCCCATGAGTAGTTCCATGATATTGGCAATGTCCTTTCATCTGCATACCTTGCTGTCCTCTTTGCATTGCAAATCTTTTAACTTTTGTATACTCTGTGTAAGAACTGTATGTTCCAGACTATTTACCTTAGATTTGTTGTATATTTATCCTATATAGCCATTCTGTTTTTCATGAATAGTGGTAGGCAGCATGAACTAAAAGTATATAATGTGATTGTCAGTGTCATTTGGAAATAAGGGGAAGCATGTGATATCTCCCTTATCCTTTGTCCATAGGCTAGTCTGTGTGAAGACAGGAAAGTGGCTATACTTGGATTTAAAAAAAAATATTATGTTCAGGGAAGATTGCCATCAGTCGCTACTCCCAGACTCTTGATTTGTACAAATTCCTTGGCTCTTTTATTCAACATAATCTTGACCCTTGAGATTAATGCTGTTGTGCTGTTCCAAACTCTGCTAAAGCTGTCACTATCTAATTTTACACACACATACCTTTGGTGTTGCAGACATAAGTCATGAGTTGTATTTGTAAAATACTTACTAAAAAACACAACATTCTCCATTCATTGTAAACCCAAGTTTCTGAAATATTTTTGGCACCCCAGTTTTGTAGCATCTTTTAACGGGTGTCTCTATTTGCCAAAGCATATATCTGAAGCCGGAGGCAAGTTTTGTACAGACATTGATTACTCAAGGAGCAGAACCTCAAGCAACCCCAGAGGAAAGGAGAGGAATATGTTTGATGTGCTAGTTCCCAGCCTCGCAGCCTCTCTTTTGGAAGATGAGGACTGGTATGCTTTATTTGGACAAATAGTTGTCTGAGAGGACCCTCTCAACCTCCACTATCCTATCAACTGGCAGTGCAACCACCATTATTGTCCATCTGACAGTTATGCCTGACACCAACTCCAGTGATTCTACTTAAAAAATAAATATAAAGCATATCCTACTCTTTCTACTGATAACTTCTGAGAGCTGTATGGAGAAAAGCTAAGAGTGATTATTATTCAAGTCAATAGTTTATCCTCGTATTTCATCCTCTCTAGTTCTTTGCTGTCTGGCTTTGGCAGTCTCTCTTGGCTGGCTGGCAATGTTTTCAATCAGAGCCTAATCTGTCATTCAACTGACATTCATTTCTTAAGCATCTTCCAGGAGAAGCTTTTTTATCCTTCCCCACCAAATGGAATTAAAGTTTAAGTTATTTTGATTTCAAGGTTAGAGGAAATTATTCATAGGTGATATTACAGGAATCTACAACTCTAAACTGAACATCATGTTTTTTTAATTAGATTTTTATTTGACCTTTATTTAACTAGGCAATTCAGTCAAGAACAAATTCTTATTTACAACGATGGCCTATCCCGGCCAAACCCTAACCCGGATGACGCTGGACCAATTGTGTGCCGCCCTATGGGACTCCAAATCACGGCCGGTTATGATACAGCCTGTAATCAAACCAGGGTCGGTAGTGATGCGTCTAGCACTGATATACAGTGCCTTAGACCGCTGCGCCACTCTGGAACCTTTAGGCCTATATATTATGTATTATCATTAAATGATGGATAGTTCATTAGTATTTAAGCCAGTTGAGGGGTGTGGGTGAAATGAGACTTCATCTGTCATTCTGTCCCTGTGACCAGCTGAACAGAGAACAACAACTTTCCCCTGTCGGTTCTCTCTTGGCCCCAGTGGCCCCTCTTGTTGGTTTGATGTCTAGCGATGGCATGCTCTCCGTGGCCTGGTTGTGCCTGTCGGCCCTTCCCCCCCACAAGTTGCTGACCGGGGTCCTGTCCCAAACCATCATAAAGGGTGCCCCTGTGGTCTTCCCCACTGCCTTTGAAATAAGAGGTTCACCCCTCGGCATTGAAGATGAGTGGCTGGGACTGTTGTCCATATGTATGCAAGGCAATGGGTGGGGGCAGATGAGAAAAAAGAAACCCGCACACTGCTCTTGCTAGTATCACTGGTCTTGATTAAGCTTCAATGGGTGGGGGCACACATCATTGTCCCTGTTGATCTAGTTATGTTTTAATATAATTTGTTTTGTGGCAAAATACATTTATATTGTGTTTACGCTACTTGTCTACTTGGATTCATGTTTTGTTTACTTGTGGTACTAGATTCATGTTTTGTTTAGGCGACTTGAGCAGAATCTGGCATACGAGTATATTGGAAGCAAATAAATGGTGTAAGTTCATGATTAATAGCTCAATGTTTTCACAATTTTACTTCTACTACTTTGAGCAATCAGAACATAGGCCTAATGCTGCCAGTACTCTGAATGGCTGGTGAGACCGTAGTGTCTGTTGGGCGATTTCCCAATATAAGATGGGGATCCAGAAAGCCATGTACACTAAGCTGCCTGCTCTTTATTTAAACATGATTCCCAGCAGTAATTGTGACTCGTTGTGCTGACACCACCATTTTGCGTTACCAAAACCAACATTGAGACTTTCTCTTTACAGTACATTATCCAAATAGTCTTGTAGAGCAGGGGTTCTCAAACTGTTTGGGGCCAGGGACCCCTTTTGTGATGGCAAATTCATCAGGGACCAGAACATAATCCGATCACAACTCGAGTGAGATGATGATGATGATGATGATGATAATAATAGCATACAAGGAGTTTTACTATGACTTCGGCAGTGCATGGCTGGACAAATCTAATCCCCAGGAATTCAACTTTATATACACTGCTCAAAAAAATAAAGGGAACACTAAAATAACACATCCTAGATCTGAATGAATGAAATATTCTTATGAAATACTTTTCTTTACATAGTTGAATGTGCTGACAACAAAATCACACAAATTATCAATGGAAATCAAATTTATCAACCCATGGAGGTCTGGATTTGGAGTCACACGCAAAATTAAAGTGGAAAACCACACTACAGGCTGATCCAACTTTGATGTAATGTCCGTAAAACAAGTAAAAATGAGGCTCAGTAGTGTGTGTGGCCTCCACGTGCCTGTATGACCTCCCTACAACACCTGGGCATGCTCCTGATGAGATGGCGGATGGTCTCCTGAGGGATCTCCTCCCAGACCTGGACTAAAGCATCCGCCAACTCCTGGACAGTCTGTGGTGCAACGTGGCGTTGGTGGATGGAGCGAGACATGATGTACCAGATGTGCTCAATTAGATTCAGGTCTGGGGAACGGGCGGGCCAGTCCATAGCATCAATGCCTTCCTCTTGCAGGAACTGCTGACACACTCCAGTACATGAGGTCTAGCATTGTCTTTCATTAGGAGGAACCCAGGGCCAACCACACCAGCATATGGTCTCACAAGGGGTCTGAGGATCTCATCTCGGTACCTAATGGCAGTCAGGCTACCTCTGTCGAGCACATGGAGGGCTGTGTGCCCCCCCCCAAAGAAATGCCACCCCACACCATGACTGACCCACCGCCAAACCGGTCATGCTGGAGGATGTTGCAGGCAGCAGAACGTTCTCCACGGCATCTCCAGACTCTCTCACGTGCTCAGTGTGAACCTGCTTTCATCTGTGAAGAGCATGATGTGCCATCCTGGATGATCTGCACTACCTGAGCCACTTGTGTGGGTTGTAGACTCCGTCTCATGCTACCACTAGAGTGAAAGCACCGCCAGCATTCAAAAATGACCAAAACATCAGCCAGGAAGCATAGGAACTGAGAAGTGGTCTGTGGTCCCCACCTGCTGAACCACTCCTTTATTAGGGGTGTCTTGCTTATTGCCTATCATTTCCACCTGTTGTCTATTCCATTTGCACAACAGCATGTGAAATTTATTGTCAATCAGTGTTGCTTCCTAAGTGGACAGTTTGATTTCACAGAAGTGTGATTGACTTGGAGTTACATTGTGTTGTTTAAGTGTTCCCTTTTATTTTTTTGAGCTGTGTGTGTGTGGCAGATATTTGTTGTGGGTTTAAAAGCTAATATCTTGCATTTTTCCATGTGGCAGAAAGGACTTTGCAGTTTATAGCTAAAATTACAGTGCATTTATGTATTAAAATGTATAATTGGCAGAGTAATGTTGATACCAATATCTCTGTGAGCCTCCCAGGCCCATGTTGCCCATGGTTAAGAACATCAATTTAAGAGTAATAAAATTACATCGTATTACCTCAAGTTATTTCACGGGTCCCTTGGCCAAAATCTGTTTAATCTGCTAGTAATGTTAATAACAATTATATATTTGTTTAGTTCTTGCTGCGGACCCCACTTTGAGAACCCCTGACGTTGAGAGAAGACGCCACAAAGGGCAGCTCATGGAATGCTTTCTCAGAATGTTGAAAACATGGGAAGCTGTCTGTTTTCTGTCTGCTCTGCCTACTAGTTTCCTAAAGTCTTGACTCGTCTTGGATATCCTGTTTTTCATTCCTTTTTATTACTGTCCATCCCAACGGGGGAAAAAAATACTAACCAAGGTCATGAACTTTTTTCCCCAAATGGGCAACCTGGAAGTACTTTTTTAGTTGCCAGCTGTTTCCTACATTATGTAATAGACCCAATGCCCTCAACAGAGATTTTCATGATACTTGTGAGATCACAATACAAATCATGTATCAGCCTTTCTGTGATCAGTTGATTTTATGGTGACGCATCGGGAGAATGTAATAGCAGTGGTTTTATGAACAATATAATCAATCTAACTGTGCCTACGAGGCTGCTGGGTGATACCAGCGAGCCGTTTATGGGCAGGCAGCTGTTCTTCCTCAGCATCTTCATTCAGGAACACACTAAAAGGTGTCATCATGTAGAAGGTTATGAGACATTCAAACTCTGTGGTCTGTGTGATTGCATTCTGGTGAAAAATGGAACAGCTAGAGAGTAGCAGATTTATTGTAGTCTTTTGTGCGCTACTATAGTGCCCAAGGCTTGTGCTTTGTTGACACTATGAAAGAAGTCGGTTATGACCTAATGATTTTTGCAGATAATCTGTTTTGTGAGGCTGTAAAACAGTGTTTCCTTGAAGGAAAGGTTGAAGGGTATGATTGTGTTGTACCAGATCTATAATCCTGTGCACATGCCGGCAAGTTGACGAGCGGGAGTAGGGGTGGACTGATGTGAGTGGTCTATTTCAATAAATCCATTTAAAATACACCATCACAAAAGTCCATTACTAATTTTAGGCAGGTCCTAAGAAACACTAAAATGAATTTTCAAAAGAATAGCATATTTTGAGTTTGACTATGTTATAGGCTGCACATTATTGTATGCTAAAAGTTTCTGATCAGTGACAGATGAGCTACACCTCCACTTATTTTCCCAGCCAGAGACGATGAACAAAATGGCCTATACAGACGGAGAGTCAGTGAAACAAAATCCCATTGATTATCAGTCAAGCTTTTGTCTGGAGTAGGCTACTAAACCGGTGAAGAGCAACATAATCCACTACACTAATCATGAGCAGCTCTCACATCAATTTAGCTAACATTTCCCCAGCCTAATTGTAGCCTAACCAATATCCAAACTGATATTCAGTGAAAACAAAAATCTGACTGATTTATCAAGACGAGTCCCCATGCTTGTTTCAAAGCAGCGTGATTGTGCTGTCCCTGTCAAAACGGTGATTAAATGATCATAGTTGACCACACGCAGGTAATGCTTCAAATTTAATATAATGCTTGGATGATTTTGGGACAGGGCCGGCGCTAGAACTAATCAGTTGGAAGGGCCTTTGATCATAGGCTGGCACGTTATTATTTATTCACAGGACCTCCTATATGTGCTCGGGTGTTCACAACTTATTTTACAGGTGTTCTAGTAAAGACCATAGGCAGCTTGTGAGTTTCAAGTTTGGGGAAGCTTACAGCTTATCCTACTGTTTCGACCAATCAATGTGACAGTTCTGATTTATTTTTATATGCTAATTTTCCTGGAACAGTATCATTTCAATAATGTTTTAGTTTCTCAATCTTTGTCACGTAGTTAATCACAAAAATCTGAAGTAAAACTAACCCCAGCTCTGCCATATGGACGCAGACCTCTTAACTTTTAACACATTTTGTTTCGTTACAGCCTTATTCTAAAATGTAATAAATAGTTTTTTTCCCCCTTATCAATCTACACATAATAACCCATAATGACAAAGCAAAACAGGTTTTTAGAACTTGTTGCAATTTTGTTTTTGAACACATTTTAAACACACACACACACATTTTATTTAAGTATTCAGACTCTTTATTCCGTACTTTGTTGAAGCATCTTTTGCAGAGATTACAGCCTCAAGTCTTCTTTGGTATGACGCTACGAGCTTGGCACACCTGTATTTTGGGAGTTTCTCCAATTCTTCTCTGCAGATTCTCTCAAGCTCTGTCAGGTTGGATGGGGAGCGTCGCTGCACAGCTATTTTCATAGATGTTGGATTGGGTTCAAGTCCGGGCTCTTGCTGGGCCACTCAAGGACATTGACTCCTGTGTTGTCTCTGCTGTGTGCTTAGGGTTGTTGTCCTGTTGGAAAGTGAACCTTCGACCCAGTCTGAGGTCCTGAGCTCTCTGATGCAGGTTTTCATCAAGGATCTCTCTGTACTTTGCTCGGTTCATCTTTCCCTTGTTCCTGACTGGTCTCCCAGTCTCTGTCACTGAAAACATCCCCACAGCATGATGCTGCCACCACCATGCTTTACAGTAGAGATGGTTCCAGGTTTCCTCCAGATGTGACACTTGGCATTCAGACCAGAGAATCTTGTTTCTCATGGTCTGAGAGTCCTTTAGGTGTATTTTGGCAACATCCAAGCAGGCTGTTGTGCCTTTTCCTGAGGAGTTACTTCTGTCTGGCCACTCCACCATAAAGGCCTGATTGGTGGAGTACTGCAGAGATGGTTGTCCTACTGGAAGGTTCTCCCATCTCCACAGAGGAATTCTGGAGCTCTTTCAGAGTAACCATTGAATTCTTTGTCACTTCCCTGGGGTTCAAGGCCCTTCTCCCCCAATTGCTCAGGCTGGCCTGCTCTAGGAAGAGTCTTGGTAGTTCCAAACTTCTTCCATTTCAGAATGATGGAGGCCACTGTGTTATTGGGGACCTTCAATGCTGCAGAAATGTTTTGGTACCTTTCCCCAGATCTGTGTGTCAACACAATCCTTTCTCTGAGCTCTACGGACCAAACGCTCTGAATACTTACACTACCGTTCATAAGTTTGGAGTCACTTAGAAATGTCCTTGTTTTTGAAAGAAAAGCACTTTTTTTGTCCATTAAAATAACATCAAATTGATCAGAAATACAGTGTAGACATAATGTTGAAAAGGACTATTTTAAACACATTTTTTAAAAGGTAGTGTACAGTCGTTTTGAGAATGACACAAATATTAATTTCCACAAAGTTTGCTGATTCAGTGTCTTTTAGATATTTTTGTCAGATGTTACTATGGAATACTGAAGTATAATTCCAAGCATTTCATAAGTGTCAAAGGCTTTTATTGACAATTACATGAAGTTGATGCAAAGAGTCAATATTTGCAGTGTTGACCCTTCTTTTTCAAGACCTCTGCAAATCCGCCCTGGCATACTGTCAATTAACTTCTGGGCCACATCCTGTCTGATGGCAGCCCATTCAATGCTTGGAGTTTGTGGGTTTTTGTATGTCCACCCGGCTCTTGAGGATTGACCACAAATTCTCAATGGGATTAAGGTCTGGGGAGTTTCCTGGCCATGGACCCAAAATATCGACATTTTGTTCCCCAAGCCCCTTATGCCTCATGGCAAGGTGCTCCATCATGCTGGAAAAGGCATTGTTCGTCACTAAACTGTTCCTGGATGGTTGGGAGAAGTTGCTCTCGGAGGATGTGTTGGTACCATTCTTTATTCATGGCTGTGTTCTAGGCAAAGTTGTGAGTGAGCCCACTCCCACCCCACACATCAATGGTCTCAGGATGCTTTACTGATGGCATGACATAGGACTGATGGTAGAGCTCACCTTGTCTTCTCCGGACAAGCTTTTTTCCGGATGCCCCAAACAATCGGAAAGGGGATTCATCAGAGAAAATGACTTTACCCCAGTCTTCAGCACTCCAATCCCTGTACCTTTTGCAGAATATCAGTCTGTCCCTGATGTTTTTCCTGCAGAGAAGTGGCTTTTTTGCTGCCCTTCTTGACACCAGGCCATCCTCAAAGTCTTTGCCTCACTGTGCATGCAGATGCATTCACACCTGCCTCTGCCATTCCTGAGCAAGCTCTGTACTGTTGGTGCCCCGATCCCACAGCGGAATCAACTTTAGGAGACGGTCCTGGCGCTTGCTGGACTTTCTTGGGTGCCCTGAAGCCCTCTTCACAACAATTGAACCGCTCTCCTTGAAGTTCTTGATCATCCGATAAATGGTTGATTTAGGTATAATCTTACTGGCAGCAATATCCTTGCCTGTGAAGCCCTTTTTGTGCAAAGCAATGATGGCGGCACGTGTTTCCTTGCAGGTAACCATGGTTGGCAGAGGAAGAACAATGTTTCCAAGCACCACACTCCTTTTGAAGCTTCCAGACTGTTATTTGAACTCAATCAGCATGACCGAGTGATCTCCAACCTTGTCCTTGTCAACACTCACACCTGTGTTAATGAGAGAATCACTGCCATGATGTCAGCTGGTCCTTTTGTGGCAGGGCTGGAATGCAGTGGAAATGTTTTTGGGATTCAGTTCATTTGCATGGCAAGGAGGGACTTTGCAATTAATTGCAATTCATCTGATCACTCTTCATAACATTCTGAAGTATATACAAATTGCCATCATACAAACTGAGGCAGCAGACTTTGTGAAAATGAATATTTGTGTCATTCTCAACTTTTGGCCACGACTGTATGTAAATAAGTTATTTCTGTTTTTTATTTTTCATACATTTCCAAAAATGTCTAAACCTGTTCACTTCATCATGGGGTGTTCAAATCGAATGTATTTATATAGCCCTTTGTACATCCGCTGATATCTCAAAGAGCTGTACAGAAACCCAGCCTAAAATCCCAAACAGCAAGCAATGCAGGTGTAGAAGCACGGTGGCTAGGAAAAACTCCCTAGAAAGGCCAAAACCTAGGAAGAAACCTAGACAGGAACCAGGTTATGTGGGGTGGCCAGTCCTCTTCTGGTTGTGCCGGGTGGAGATTATAACAGAACATGGCCAAGATGTTCATAAATGACCAGCATGGTCAAATAATAATAATCACAGGCAGAACAGTTGAAACTGGAGCAGCAGCACGGCCAGGTGAACTGGGGACAGCAAGGAGTCCTCATGCCAGGTAGTCCTGAGGCATGGTCCTAGGGCTCAGGTCCTCCGAGAGAAAGAGAGAGAGAGAATTAGAGAGAGCATACTTAAATTCACACAGGACACCGTATAGGACAGGAGAAGTACTCCAGATATAACAAACTGACCCTAGCCCCCCGACACAAACTACTGCAGCATAAATACTGGAGACTGAGACAGGAGGGGTCAGGTATTGTGTGTAGTTCGATGAGGGAAAAACATTTTATTTAATACATTTTAGAATAAGGCTGTAATGTAACTGTGGAAAAAGTCTTTCATTTACGAAGACTATTATATTACCGATCGATTTATCTCAAATCTTCCAGCAGCACTATTTGCAGAGTTGGCTATACAGGTAAATGTTGCAATTTTTCAGCCATTCCTAAAGCTGCGACCAAAAACAAGTTTTATATATGGGCAGTACCAAAACAAGTGATCTCATTTACTTTAGGGGAAGCCAGCATCCAAACTGTGCACCTGCCAACTTTCTTTTCCAATTTGCAAGAAGCGCATTGGGCTTATTCTAGACAGTGAGCCCACTGTCTTACTATACAGTGGGGCAAAAAAGTATTTAGTCAGCCACCAATTGTGCAAGTTCTCCCACTTAAAAATATGACAGGCCTGTAAAATCCAGAAAATCACATTGTAGGATTTTTTTTATGAATTTGTTTGAAAATTATGGTGGAAAATAAGTATTTGGTCACCTACAAACAAGCAAGATTTCTGGCTCTCACAGACCTGTAACTTCTTCTTTAAGAGGATCCTCTGTCCTCCACTCGTTACCTGTATTAATGGCACCTATTTAAACTTTGTTATCAGTATAAAAGACACCTGTCCACAATCTCAAACAGTCACACTCCAAACTCCACTATGGCCAAGACCAAAGAGCTGTCAAAGGACAACAGAAACAAAATTGTAGACCTGCACCAGGCTGGGAAGACTGAATCTGCAATAGGTAAGCAGCTTGGTTTGAAGAAATCAACTGTGGGAGCAATTATTAGGAAATGGAAGACATACAAGACCACTGATAATCTCCCTCGATCTGGGGCTCCACGCAAGATCTCACCCCGTGGGGTGAAAATGATCACAAGAATGGTGAGCAAAAATCCCAGAACCACACGAGGGGACCTAGTGAATGACCTGCAGAGAGCTGGGACCAAAGTAACAAAGCCTACCATCAGTAACACACTACGCCACCAGGGACTCAAATCCTGCAGTGCCAGATGTGTCCCCCTGCTTAAACCAGTACATGTCCAGGCAAGTTTGTTAGAGCATTTGGATGATCCAGAAGAAGATTGGGAGAATGTCATATGGTCAGATGAAACAAAAATATAACTTTGGTAAAAACTCAACTCGTCGTGTTTGGAGGACAAAGAATGCTGAGTTGCATCCAAAGAACACTATACCTACTGTGAAGCATGGGGGTGGAAAAATCATGCTTTGGGGCTGTTTTTCTGCAAAGGGACCAGGACGACTGATCTGTGTAAAGGAAAGAATGAATGGGGCCATGTATCTTCCATCAGCAAGGGCATTGAAGATGAAACATGGCTGGGTCTTTCAGCATGACAATGATCTCAAACACACCACCCGGGCAATGAAGGAGTGGCTTCGTAAGAAGCATTTCAAGGTCCTGGAGTGGCCTAGCCAGTCTCCAGATCTCAATCCCATAGAAAATCTTTGGAGGGAGTTGAAAGTCAGTGTTGCCCAGCAACAGCCCTAAAACATCACTGCTCTAGAGGAGATCTGCATGGAGGAATGGGCCAAAATACCAGCAACAGTGTGTGAAAACCTTGTGAAGACTTACAGAAAACATTTGACCTCTGTCATTGCCAACAAAGGGTATATAACCAAGTGTTGAGAAACTTTTGTTATTGACCAAATACTTATTTTCCACCATAATTTGCAAATAAATTCATTAAAAATCCTATGTGATTTTCTGTTTTTTTTTCTTCTCATTTTGTCTGTCATAGTTGAAGTGTTCCTATGATGAAAATTACAGGCCTCATCTTTTTAAGTGGGAGAGCTTGCACAATTGGTGGCTGACTAAATACTTTTTTGTCCCACTGTATGTAGCCCATGTATTTGATGCTGTCTGGACAGAAATGGAATGACACACCATACTCGTTTGGTCCAGACTGTCTCAGTATTTGTAGACAATCGATCTGATGCTGAGGGGTGCTTTTTCGCTCGCTCAGATGCTTTCTTTGAGATTGGTCCGCATCTCGGTTCAAATAAAATGTCAATATTTCTATTTTTGGGGATGGGCAATGAGGTGCGTTAGGGCGGGCCAGGCCCCCTAAGGCCCGCCCATATTGCCAGCCCTGCTGTGGGAGTTTTGGTAAGCAACAATTTGCTACATGACTTCAATTGCATTAGCCCATTTCAATTGCATTAGCCCATATTTTCATCATTCAGGGATATTCATTCCCACGGTTATTCTTTATGGATCCATCCAGTTCTGGTTAAGAAAACAGGTCATGCATCGTGGTGGGCTATGCGACATGATGGGTGAAGTGACATGCCTCGCAAAGTTTAGAACTGCCACAAGGATGGTAACAGCCTAGTAACGGGAGCTGTCTAGCAACCATCAAGAGCGTAGTGCGTGCCAATGCCGCTTCAGCATTACGGCTACATTTTATACTAAGCCACAGACAGAACTTTACCTCATTCATGACTACCTCGCTTGGCAGACAAAAGTACAGGTTTGTTACCGGCAATATAAAGAAAAGGTGGCAAAAAATGTGAGTTTTAAAGTTGGCTGCTTTTCGTGTTGATTTGAAAGGGATATTATTAACAGTAACGGGGAACCTGTTAACAGTGCTCAACCCCTACCCCTGTTTAAGCTCAGGTCATCACCAGTGTGCTCACTAATGACTCGGAGGTATTAATAAAGATTGGGATTCATGGAATTCTCACTTCCTACAGGAGGTTGTCTTACAATTACCACACTCCTACACCTACCATCTGTCTCGCCAGCCCCCTCTGCTTTGTGCTGAGGTGTGCTGCCTTGCTTGTGTGCTTTGCTGTCTTCACCCCTGGTGGTATGGAGATAGGTGTGGGCGGTAGGTTATTGACTGCACCATCTGTGGTCACTCGCTCTTTCTGCCGTTTGAATAAACCTCCCCCTGCTGTGCTTTTCACTCAGTCCACAAAAGCCATCAGGATAACAGTGCAGCCTCCTCCCATGTCCAACCCTGAGCTCGACCCCATCCCCAAAACAATAAAACTGTAACTCAAGTGGCACTGATGCAGGGGCAACCGATGAAAGAAAAGGAACCCTTTTGTCTTTGGCTGTAACGGACACTGGTTATTTGAATTCCATTCTACTCCATAACCCAGTAAATGCAAGCCACACATTATATATTCACTACACTTCTCTACCAAAGAGTGGATGAAATAAATCATGGAAGGGATATATGAATAAAGAGACCATTCCTCTTGCAGAGTTTGAGGCTGGCACTGTTTCTCTCTCTCTCTCTCTCTGCTTTTGGTGTTAGCCATGGAGTGGGATGTCTGGTTTAGACCAGACCTCACCGGAGAGCCTGGTCATTTGCTGGATGGGAATCATGATTTGGCTGCGTGGAGCTGCTCTGCATCAGTGCTGATATGAGATATGCGGCGTTAATGAAATTGGACCACGCTGTTGAGCAAGGCTGGTGGGATTTCACCCACCCTGCCTGGCAGCCACTCCATTCCTTTGAACCTCCTGAGAGAACCGACAGATGGAAGGACAGACAGATCCTTAGCCTGTCTGTTGGGCGAGGCTGCTGCCTGCAGCTGAGTTGGGTGTAACTATTTGGGACGCATGGGCAAATGGACATACAAACAGACCAACAGCCTGTCTGTTGGGTGAGTTGGGTATAAATCTTTTGGGTGAATGGGCAGACAGACGGATGAGGTCAGACTAGGAATTAGACGGTTCAGGTCATCGCCTCTGTCTCACAGTTAACTAGTCTTTTTAATCTGTGTTCGTGTTTAGCAAACTAATTTCTTGTGTGGAGGTAAGCTGTTTATGTGTTTTGTGGTGGAGGCTCTCTTTAAGACAAGTGTAAACATCCTACAAGGCAGGCTGAGGCAGCCGGTCCCAGTCCCCTCTATTTCCTCCATTTGCTTAAACAATGTGACATCTGCCACTTTGGCTTCCTCCTTTCTATTTTTAAAGCCAGAGTGACCACAGCAATGGGTCCACAAGCTGTTGCTCGGCTCAGGTACCCGGCTTGTCCTGTAACAGCCCTCTGGGAAGAAATCAGGCTACAGCTACATGTCCTCAACAAATCTCCCCACTTCTTCCCTGTTTTAAAAGACACAACAATTTCAGCACTTGGGTTTACTCTAGGGGCCGGTTAACCAGACACAGATTAAGGCTAGTCCTGGGCTAAGATAAGAGGCTATTTCAATGTGGAATATCTCTTAGTCCAGGATTAGTCTTAATCTTTGTCTGGGAAACTGGCCCTAGATTCATTATAAACATGAGCTACATTGTTGGTACTGTAAGTGCATAAGAAAGGTAACATAATGACACTGTACTGAAACCACTTCATTACCAAGGCATGTACACTATTGAGTCATGAAGTCATCCCATGCATTATAGATGCGTTCAGAGAGGAGACTGTTTAGTGTGTCACTGTGATTACATGATGATGATGATGATGATGATGATGCCTTCTCGTTGACAAATGGCGTTCGTTCAACACCAAATCAGGTAAACTAATATCACTCTTCAGTGTCTAACCAAACATTGGCCTCTTTTTTTTATGATGAGTCTGATTATTTCGCTCAATATTTCCGGACATTTTGTCTTCTATATCATGGCTGTTTGGCCAAACCTCCTTGTGTCCTTACTGTCTAATGTTACTGATGTACACAGTGCTATCCATCAGTGTTATCCATTATGTAAGACTCAATCGTGTCCTCCACTGTAAAGATGCAGCCAAAAACTAAGCTTACTTGCTCTGGTTTTGTGTGTTCCCTATGGTTTCCCTGTCTGCATTCCAAATAGCACCCTGTTCCCATGTTATACACAGTGTACAAAACATTTGGAACACCTTCTCTTTCCATGACAGACTGACCAGGTGAATTCGTACAAAATATTTTTGGTTTCTTTTTTTAAAAAAGTTAGAATGAAAGTGGAGCACAGTGAGTCCCTGTAGGCTCATGTTTCTAATGATTGAGACTGGCAGGGCACTAGCAGCAGGCACACAGCAATCCCTGTTAGTCTTTCAACTCACGTTTGTCTGGAAATAGACTGTGCCTGCCTGATGCTGTTTTGTTCAGTTCTGTTACTGTTAAGTCATTGACCCAAGTAGAGCAAAGAGTTTTAGCCAAAGTGGACACGCAAGAAGAATGTAAAAGGGGCATTCACAGTTTTTTGATAAACTGCTTCTTTTAATTTTATCATAGGCAAATTTCTGAGGCTGCTAACTAATGAACTTATCCTTTGCAGCAGAGTTAACTCTGGGTCTTTCTTTGTGGTGGTCCTCATGAGAGCCAGTTTCATCATAGTTCTTAATTGTTTTTGCGACTGCACTTGAAGAAACTTTCAAAGTTCTTGAAATGTTCCATATTAACTGACCTTCATGTCATAAAGTAATGAATGACTGTCATTTCTCTTTGCTTATTTGAGCTGTTCTTGCCATAATATGGACTTGGTCTGTTACCAAATAGGGCTATCTTCTGTATACCACCCCTACCTTGTCAACACAACTGACTGGCTCAAATGCATTAAGAAGGATAGAAGTTCCACATTCACTTGGAACAAGGCACACCTGTTAATTGAAATGCATTCCAGGTGACTTCCGCATGAAGCTGGTTTGGCATTCTCTAAGAGTGTGCAAAGCTGTGGGTGGCTACTTTGAAGAATCTCAAATTTAATTAATACATGATTCCATGTGTTATTTCATTGTTTTGATGTCTTCACTATTATTCTACAATGTAGAAAATAGTCACAAAAAAACAACAACAACTAATGAGTAGGTGTGTCCAAACATTTGACTGGTACTGTATGTTGACTGATCCTTTGACTCTGGGAATTTCCATGGTAACAGACTGATACTGAGACTGAGATTTTATGCTTTAAAATGTGTTCCAAACAAAAACCAATGATAGCAAAGTTAAACAAACCATACAACTCTATGCACGCGGATGACTTTTAACAATTTCCACTGATTGCTTTACAAGAAACGTGCAGATGCAAAGTTTGGTAACAGAATGACTGCACCAACAGCACAAACCGTCATTCTGTTACCAAACTTTGCATATGCACTGTTTTTCAAGTAAATGTGTTTTTAGAGTTGTATGTTTTCTTTAACTTAGCGATAATTGTTTTTTGATTTGACATTTTAAAGTGAAAAAGCTGATTTCTCAGCATCATTCTTTTACTGTGGAATTACCCCTCTTGTCCCCCACATCGCCCTTCTACCTTGACCTCTTAACCTGCGGGAAAGGAGGCTTAGAGCTGACTGTCACCATAATCAATAGCTAAAGGCCACCACTACAGCGAAGGCAGCCTCAAACTGATGTCAGGGACTACCGTTAGGAGACGGGAGGGGGAAGCTGCTCTTTAAAAAGCAGCAGTCAATGAAATGTCAGCCAGAGGCCTCGTCTCCTTTGTATCCTCTAAACCTGATTTTTATTATAGCCTGGAGCCAAAAGGAGCAACCCTCTGTCCTTTAGTTATGGAAAAATACAATGCTGTTTCATAACTGTGGAGACACAATGGTTCAACTGGCTAGTGGCCACTGTCACCTCGTTCTTGCCCAAGCTGGGAACATTTTGGAGTAGTATCGGAAATACTGAAGAGTTTCCCCATGGCTTATCACCCACACATGAAAGGGCTGTTGTAGGAAGCAGGAGACTGAGGAGAGGGCTTGGGCCTGTGTGAAGGTCTGAAGGAGGGCTGGCTGTCTGAGTCAGGAGCACCAGGTTGGTCTTGTGAACTCCTGTACTGGAGACATGGGTACATTTCCTGCCACGGCTGTGATGGGCGCTCTGTTCTAAGGCCCATTTAGGAAATTGAGAGCTGTGCGCCATATTCCTTATTGTGTGCCTGCTGCCAGCGGTCACGCATGGACAAGGGGTTCTTCAAGGGCGTGGCCTTCCTTTGGTCTTCACTGTGTTTAATGCAACGCCTCTGCTCTCTCCTTCCCTCCGCCTGCAGTCTATTTCAGGGCTTCTTGGACAGAATTTGTCCTCTGTCTGCAATTATGTCCCAATGATAACTGCTGAAGAAATGGGACATTCATTTTGTGGAAAACCAAAGGGGTCATAATGTTGAGATCATGGGCGTAAATGTGCTTAGGTCTCAATGTAATGACCCGTCTGGCTTTCCATACATGGTATATTTGTCACGAGTCTGCACTATTCCATCC